>NW_028277199.1:0-35366 GCF_051122295.1 Plectrocnemia conspersa | reverse complement strand
AAAATCCAATATGGCGCCCAAATTCAAAATGGCGGCCGTTTGAAGCGTTAAAACGCCCGTAACTTCGCAGGCTTGCGTCCTAGGTATGCCAAACACTGTCGATTTATTGTAGACGATATCGAGGCGCATCAGAATAAAATATAAAAAATATATATTTTTGCTTGAAAACAAGCGATGTATCAGTTCGATCGTACCCCCATACTAGCCATTTTGAGACTTTCGGAAGAGTTAACGCTCTTAACTGTTTGGTTTCGAAGATAAAAATTTAAATTTTGAGTATCGCATAGAACTAACGTGCAGCCCCTATACGTTATGTTTAAAAAAAATATATAAATTTTTTTTTCAAAATGGCGGCTAATGTAAAAATTCAAAGTGTCATAACTTTGCTAAATAAAATCCTACTGAAAAATGTCT
Organism: Plectrocnemia conspersa; assembly: GCF_051122295.1. Classification (NCBI taxonomy): domain Eukaryota; kingdom Metazoa; phylum Arthropoda; class Insecta; order Trichoptera; family Polycentropodidae; genus Plectrocnemia; species Plectrocnemia conspersa. The sequence goes on along the minus strand of NW_028277199.1, from coordinate 34,952 downwards.
AATGCAAAAAGTGTTTGGAATTTTAATTTGCATATAAAAGCAATTTTTAATTATTTTTTTTTTAATAAAAACCGAGTCTTACCATATATTGACCGAGACCTCGAACGAGCTTTTATGCGACTCTGCATATAGTTAACGCTCGTACGAGGTTTCTATTCAAGAAATTGACTTGAATTTTTAATACAAAATAGAGCTTTCGACTATACTTACGATACTATAAAAAAAAATTAAAAATTAAAAAATAAAAGTATTTTTTTTTCAAAACACGTTTAGTGTGATGAGTCGATCGACCCATCATACATACGCTCATAAGATTTTCAATATAGTTAAGGTCAGTGTGAGCTTATTTATAAATATTTAAATTTCAATTTTTGTGACAGTATAGAATTCTTAAGCATCCTGTGTATGTTTGTTAGCAAAATCCATTTTGTCAATTTTTTGCAAAATGGCGACAAGTATTAAAATTAAATCACTTATAACTCAGTAGTGTTGAATTTTGTCAAAAAGGTTTCTATACATGAAATGTTGAGAAGCCTAAAGTTCATCTAAGTAAAATATAAAAAATATATATTTTTGCTTGAAAACAAGCGATGTATCAGTTCGATCGTACCCCCATACTAGCCATTTTGAGACTTTCGGAAGAGTTAACGCTCTTAACTGTTTGGTTTCGAAGATAAAAATTTAAATTTTGAGTATCGCATAGAACTAACGTGCAGCCCCTATACGTTATGTTTAAAAAAAATATATAAATTTTTTTTTCAAAATGGCGGCTAATGTAAAAATTCAAAGTGTCATAACTTTGCTAAATGAAATCCTACTGAAAAATGTCTAATGCAAAAAGTGTTTGGAATTTTAATTTGCATATAAAAGCAATTTTTAATTATTTTTTTTTTAATAAAAACCGAGTCTTACCATATATTGACCGAGACCTCGAACGAGCTTTTATGCGACTCTGCATATAGTTAACGCTCGTACGAGGTTTCTATTCAAGAAATTGACTTGAATTTTTAATACAAAATAGAGCTTTCGACTATACTTACGATACTATAAAAAAAAATTAAAAATTAAAAAATAAAAGTATTTTTTTTTCAAAACACGTTTAGTGTGATGAGTCGATCGACCCATCATACATACGCTCATAAGATTTTCAATATAGTTAAGGTCAGTGTGAGCTTATTTATAAATATTTAAATTTCAATTTTTGTGACAGTATAGAATTCTTAAGCATCCTGTGTATGTTTGTTAGCAAAATCCATTTTGTCAATTTTTTGCAAAATGGCGACAAGTATTAAAATTAAATCACTTATAACTCAGTAGTGTTGAATTTTGTCAAAAAGGTTTCTATACATGAAATGTTGAGAAGCCTAAAAGTTCATCTAAGTAAAATATAAAAAATATATATTTTTGCTTGAAAACAAGCGATGTATCAGTTCGATCGTACCCCCATACTAGCCATTTTGAGACTTTCGGAAGAGTTAACGCTCTTAACTGTTTGGTTTCGAAGATAAAAATTTAAATTTTGAGTATCGCATAGAACTAACGTGCAGCCCCTATACGTTATGTTTAAAAAAAATATATAAATTTTTTTTTCAAAATGGCGGCTAATGTAAAAATTCAAAGTGTCATAACTTTGCTAAATGAAATCCTACTGAAAAATGTCTAATGCAAAAAGTGTTTGGAATTTTAATTTGCATATAAAAGCAATTTTTAATTATTTTTTTTTTAATAAAAACCGAGTCTTACCATATATTGACCGAGACCTCGAACGAGCTTTTATGCGACTCTGCATATAGTTAACGCTCGAGGTTTCTATTCAAGAAATTGACTTGAATTTTTAATACAAAATAGAGCTTTCGACTATACTTACGATACTATAAAAAAAAATTAAAAATTAAAAAATAAAAGTATTTTTTTTTTCAAAACACGTTTAGTGTGATGAGTCGATCGACCCATCATACATACGCTCATAAGATTTTCAATATAGTTAAGGTCAGTGTGAGCTTATTTATAAATATTTAAATTTCAATTTTTGTGACAGTATAGAATTCTTAAGCATCCTGTGTATGTTTGTTAGCAAAATCCATTTTGTCAATTTTTTGCAAAATGGCGACAAGTATTAAAATTAAATCACTTATAACTCAGTAGTGTTGAATTTTGTCAAAAAGGTTTCTATACATGAAATGTTGAGAAGCCTAAAGTTCATCTAAGTAAAATATAAAAAATATATATTTTTGCTTGAAAACAAGCGATGTATCAGTTCGATCGTACCCCCATACTAGCCATTTTGAGACTTTCGGAAGAGTTAACGCTCTTAACTGTTTGGTTTCGAAGATAAAAATTTAAATTTTGAGTATCGCATAGAACTAACGTGCAGCCCCTATACGTTATGTTTAAAAAAAATATATAAATTTTTTTTTCAAAATGGCGGCTAATGTAAAAATTCAAAGTGTCATAACTTTGCTAAATGAAATCCTACTGAAAAATGTCTAATGCAAAAAGTGTTTGGAATTTTAATTTGCATATAAAAGCAATTTTTAATTATTTTTTTTTTAATAAAAACCGAGTCTTACCATATATTGACCGAGACCTCGAACGAGCTTTTATGCGACTCTGCATAAAGTTAACGCTCGTACGAGGTTTCTATTCAAGAAATTGACTTGAATTTTTAATACAAAATAGAGCTTTCGACTATACTTACGATACTATAAAAAAAAATTAAAAATTAAAAAAATAAAAGTATTTTTTTTTTCAAAACACGTTTAGTGTGATGAGTCGATCGACCCATCATACATACGCTCATAAGATTTTCAATATAGTTAAGGTCAGTGTGAGCTTATTTATAAATATTTAAATTTCAATTTTTGTGACAGTATAGAATTCTTAAGCATCCTGTGTATGTTTGTTAGCAAAATCCATTTTGTCAATTTTTTGCAAAATGGCGACAAGTATTAAAATTAAATCACTTATAACTCAGTAGTGTTGAATTTTGTCAAAAAGGTTTCTATACATGAAATGTTGAGAAGCCTAAAGTTCATCTAAGTAAAATATAAAAAATATATATTTTTGCTTGAAAACAAGCGATGTATCAGTTCGATCGTACCCCCATACTAGCCATTTTGAGACTTTCGGAAGAGTTAACGCTCTTAACTGTTTGGTTTCGAAGATAAAAATTTAAATTTTGAGTATCGCATAGAACTAACGTGCAGCCCCTATACGTTATGTTTAAAAAAAATATATAAATTTTTTTTTCAAAATGGCGGCTAATGTAAAAATTCAAAGTGTCATAACTTTGCTAAATGAAATCCTACTGAAAAATGTCTAATGCAAAAAGTGTTTGGAATTTTAATTTGCATATAAAAGCAATTTTTAATTATTTTTTTTTTAATAAAAACCGAGTCTTACCATATATTGACCGAGACCTCGAACGAGCTTTTATGCGACTCTGCATATAGTTAACGCTCGTACGAGGTTTCTATTCAAGAAATTGACTTGAATTTTTAATACAAAATAGAGCTTTCGACTATACTTACGATACTATAAAAAAAAATTAAAAATTAAAAAATAAAAGTATTTTTTTTTCAAAACACGTTTAGTGTGATGAGTCGATCGACCCATCATACATACGCTCATAAGATTTTCAATATAGTTAAGGTCAGTGTGAGCTTATTTATAAATATTTAAATTTCAATTTTTGTGACAGTATAGAATTCTTAAGCATCCTGTGTATGTTTGTTAGCAAAATCCATTTTGTCAATTTTTTGCAAAATGGCGACAAGTATTAAAATTAAATCACTTATAACTCAGTAGTGTTGAATTTTGTCAAAAAGGTTTCTATACATGAAATGTTGAGAAGCCTAAAGTTCATCTAAGTAAAATATAAAAAATATATATTTTTGCTTGAAAACAAGCGATGTATCAGTTCGATCGTACCCCCATACTAGCCATTTTGAGACTTTCGGAAGAGTTAACGCTCTTAACTGTTTGGTTTCGAAGATAAAAATTTAAATTTTGAGTATCGCATAGAACTAACGTGCAGCCCCTATACGTTATGTTTAAAAAAAATATATAAATTTTTTTTTCAAAATGGCGGCTAATGTAAAAATTCAAAGTGTCATAACTTTGCTAAATGAAATCCTACTGAAAAATGTCTAATGCAAAAAGTGTTTGGAATTTTAATTTGCATATAAAAGCAATTTTTAATTATTTTTTTTTTAATAAAAACCGAGTCTTACCATATATTGACCGAGACCTCGAACGAGCTTTTATGCGACTCTGCATATAGTTAACGCTCGTACGAGGTTTCTATTCAAGAAATTGACTTGAATTTTTAATACAAAATAGAGCTTTCGACTATACTTACGATACTATAAAAAAAAATTAAAAATTAAAAAATAAAAGTATTTTTTTTTCAAAACACGTTTAGTGTGATGAGTCGATCGACCCATCATACATACGCTCATAAGATTTTCAATATAGTTAAGGTCAGTGTGAGCTTATTTATAAATATTTAAATTTCAATTTTTGTGACAGTATAGAATTCTTAAGCATCCTGTGTATGTTTGTTAGCAAAATCCATTTTGTCAATTTTTTGCAAAATGGCGACAAGTATTAAAATTAAATCACTTATAACTCAGTAGTGTTGAATTTTGTCAAAAAGGTTTCTATACATGAAATGTTGAGAAGCCTAAAGTTCATCTAAGTAAAATATAAAAAATATATATTTTTGCTTGAAAACAAGCGATGTATCAGTTCGATCGTACCCCCATACTAGCCATTTTGAGACTTTCGGAAGAGTTAACGCTCTTAACTGTTTGGTTTCGAAGATAAAAATTTAAATTTTGAGTATCGCATAGAACTAACGTGCAGCCCCTATACGTTATGTTTAAAAAAAATATATAAATTTTTTTTTCAAAATGGCGGCTAATGTAAAAATTCAAAGTGTCATAACTTTGCTAAATGAAATCCTACTGAAAAATGTCTAATGCAAAAAGTGTTTGGAATTTTAATTTGCATATAAAAGCAATTTTTAATTATTTTTTTTTTAATAAAAACCGAGTCTTACCATATATTGACCGAGACCTCGAACGAGCTTTTATGCGACTCTGCATATAGTTAACGCTCGTACGAGGTTTCTATTCAAGAAATTGACTTGAATTTTTAATACAAAATAGAGCTTTCGACTATACTTACGATACTATAAAAAAAAATTAAAAATTAAAAAATAAAAGTATTTTTTTTTCAAAACACGTTTAGTGTGATGAGTCGATCGACCCATCATACATACGCTCATAAGATTTTCAATATAGTTAAGGTCAGTGTGAGCTTATTTATAAATATTTAAATTTCAATTTTTGTGACAGTATAGAATTCTTAAGCATCCTGTGTATGTTTGTTAGCAAAATCCATTTTGTCAATTTTTTGCAAAATGGCGACAAGTATTAAAATTAAATCACTTATAACTCAGTAGTGTTGAATTTTGTCAAAAAGGTTTCTATACATGAAATGTTGAGAAGCCTAAAGTTCATCTAAGTAAAATATAAAAAATATATATTTTTGCTTGAAAACAAGCGATGTATCAGTTCGATCGTACCCCCATACTAGCCATTTTGAGACTTTCGGAAGAGTTAACGCTCTTAACTGTTTGGTTTCGAAGATAAAAATTTAAATTTTGAGTATCGCATAGAACTAACGTGCAGCCCCTATACGTTATGTTTAAAAAAAATATATAAATTTTTTTTTCAAAATGGCGGCTAATGTAAAAATTCAAAGTGTCATAACTTTGCTAAATGAAATCCTACTGAAAAATGTCTAATGCAAAAAGTGTTTGGAATTTTAATTTGCATATAAAAGCAATTTTTAATTATTTTTTTTTTAATAAAAACCGAGTCTTACCATATATTGACCGAGACCTCGAACGAGCTTTTATGCGACTCTGCATATAGTTAACGCTCGTACGAGGTTTCTATTCAAGAAATTGACTTGAATTTTTAATACAAAATAGAGCTTTCGACTATACTTACGATACTATAAAAAAAAATTAAAAATTAAAAAATAAAAGTATTTTTTTTTCAAAACACGTTTAGTGTGATGAGTCGATCGACCCATCATACATACGCTCATAAGATTTTCAATATAGTTAAGGTCAGTGTGAGCTTATTTATAAATATTTAAATTTCAATTTTTGTGACAGTATAGAATTCTTAAGCATCCTGTGTATGTTTGTTAGCAAAATCCATTTTGTCAATTTTTTGCAAAATGGCGACAAGTATTAAAATTAAATCACTTATAACTCAGTAGTGTTGAATTTTGTCAAAAAGGTTTCTATACATGAAATGTTGAGAAGCCTAAAGTTCATCTAAGTAAAATATAAAAAATATATATTTTTGCTTGAAAACAAGCGATGTATCAGTTCGATCGTACCCCCATACTAGCCATTTTGAGACTTTCGGAAGAGTTAACGCTCTTAACTGTTTGGTTTCGAAGATAAAAATTTAAATTTTGAGTATCGCATAGAACTAACGTGCAGCCCCTATACGTTATGTTTAAAAAAAATATATAAATTTTTTTTTCAAAATGGCGGCTAATGTAAAAATTCAAAGTGTCATAACTTTGCTAAATGAAATCCTACTGAAAAATGTCTAATGCAAAAAGTGTTTGGAATTTTAATTTGCATATAAAAGCAATTTTTAATTATTTTTTTTTTAATAAAAACCGAGTCTTACCATATATTGACCGAGACCTCGAACGAGCTTTTATGCGACTCTGCATAAAGTTAACGCTCGTACGAGGTTTCTATTCAAGAAATTGACTTGAATTTTTAATACAAAATAGAGCTTTCGACTATACTTACGATACTATAAAAAAAAATTAAAAATTAAAAAATAAAAGTATTTTTTTTTCAAAACACGTTTAGTGTGATGAGTCGATCGACCCATCATACATACGCTCATAAGATTTTCAATATAGTTAAGGTCAGTGTGAGCTTATTTATAAATATTTAAATTTCAATTTTTGTGACAGTATAGAATTCTTAAGCATCCTGTGTATGTTTGTTAGCAAAATCCATTTTGTCAATTTTTTGCAAAATGGCGACAAGTATTAAAATTAAATCACTTATAACTCAGTAGTGTTGAATTTTGTCAAAAAGGTTTCTATACATGAAATGTTGAGAAGCCTAAAGTTCATCTAAGTAAAATATAAAAAATATATATTTTTGCTTGAAAACAAGCGATGTATCAGTTCGATCGTACCCCCATACTAGCCATTTTGAGACTTTCGGAAGAGTTAACGCTCTTAACTGTTTGGTTTCGAAGATAAAAATTTAAATTTTGAGTATCGCATAGAACTAACGTGCAGCCCCTATACGTTATGTTTAAAAAAAATATATAAATTTTTTTTTCAAAATGGCGGCTAATGTAAAAATTCAAAGTGTCATAACTTTGCTAAATGAAATCCTACTGAAAAATGTCTAATGCAAAAAGTGTTTGGAATTTTAATTTGCATATAAAAGCAATTTTTAATTATTTTTTTTTTAATAAAAACCGAGTCTTACCATATATTGACCGAGACCTCGAACGAGCTTTTATGCGACTCTGCATATAGTTAACGCTCGTACGAGGTTTCTATTCAAGAAATTGACTTGAATTTTTAATACAAAATAGAGCTTTCGACTATACTTACGATACTATAAAAAAAAATTAAAAATTAAAAAATAAAAGTATTTTTTTTTCAAAACACGTTTAGTGTGATGAGTCGATCGACCCATCATACATACGCTCATAAGATTTTCAATATAGTTAAGGTCAGTGTGAGCTTATTTATAAATATTTAAATTTCAATTTTTGTGACAGTATAGAATTCTTAAGCATCCTGTGTATGTTTGTTAGCAAAATCCATTTTGTCAATTTTTTGCAAAATGGCGACAAGTATTAAAATTAAATCACTTATAACTCAGTAGTGTTGAATTTTGTCAAAAAGGTTTCTATACATGAAATGTTGAGAAGCCTAAAGTTCATCTAAGTAAAATATAAAAAATATATATTTTTGCTTGAAAACAAGCGATGTATCAGTTCGATCGTACCCCCATACTAGCCATTTTGAGACTTTCGGAAGAGTTAACGCTCTTAACTGTTTGGTTTCGAAGATAAAAATTTAAATTTTGAGTATCGCATAGAACTAACGTGCAGCCCCTATACGTTATGTTTAAAAAAAATATATAAATTTTTTTTTCAAAATGGCGGCTAATGTAAAAATTCAAAGTGTCATAACTTTGCTAAATGAAATCCTACTGAAAAATGTCTAATGCAAAAAGTGTTTGGAATTTTAATTTGCATATAAAAGCAATTTTTAATTATTTTTTTTTTAATAAAAACCGAGTCTTACCATATATTGACCGAGACCTCGAACGAGCTTTTATGCGACTCTGCATAAAGTTAACGCTCGTACGAGGTTTCTATTCAAGAAATTGACTTGAATTTTTAATACAAAATAGAGCTTTCGACTATACTTACGATACTATAAAAAAAAATTAAAAATTAAAAAATAAAAGTATTTTTTTTTCAAAACACGTTTAGTGTGATGAGTCGATCGACCCATCATACATACGCTCATAAGATTTTCAATATAGTTAAGGTCAGTGTGAGCTTATTTATAAATATTTAAATTTCAATTTTTGTGACAGTATAGAATTCTTAAGCATCCTGTGTATGTTTGTTAGCAAAATCCATTTTGTCAATTTTTTGCAAAATGGCGACAAGTATTAAAATTAAATCACTTATAACTCAGTAGTGTTGAATTTTGTCAAAAAGGTTTCTATACATGAAATGTTGAGAAGCCTAAAGTTCATCTAAGTAAAATATAAAAAATATATATTTTTGCTTGAAAACAAGCGATGTATCAGTTCGATCGTACCCCCATACTAGCCATTTTGAGACTTTCGGAAGAGTTAACGCTCTTAACTGTTTGGTTTCGAAGATAAAAATTTAAATTTTGAGTATCGCATAGAACTAACGTGCAGCCCCTATACGTTATGTTTAAAAAAAATATATAAATTTTTTTTTCAAAATGGCGGCTAATGTAAAAATTCAAAGTGTCATAACTTTGCTAAATGAAATCCTACTGAAAAATGTCTAATGCAAAAAGTGTTTGGAATTTTAATTTGCATATAAAAGCAATTTTTAATTATTTTTTTTTTAATAAAAACCGAGTCTTACCATATATTGACCGAGACCTCGAACGAGCTTTTATGCGACTCTGCATATAGTTAACGCTCGTACGAGGTTTCTATTCAAGAAATTGACTTGAATTTTTAATACAAAATAGAGCTTTCGACTATACTTACGATACTATAAAAAAAAATTAAAAATTAAAAAATAAAAGTATTTTTTTTTCAAAACACGTTTAGTGTGATGAGTCGATCGACCCATCATACATACGCTCATAAGATTTTCAATATAGTTAAGGTCAGTGTGAGCTTATTTATAAATATTTAAATTTCAATTTTTGTGACAGTATAGAATTCTTAAGCATCCTGTGTATGTTTGTTAGCAAAATCCATTTTGTCAATTTTTTGCAAAATGGCGACAAGTATTAAAATTAAATCACTTATAACTCAGTAGTGTTGAATTTTGTCAAAAAGGTTTCTATACATGAAATGTTGAGAAGCCTAAAGTTCATCTAAGTAAAATATAAAAAATATATATTTTTGCTTGAAAACAAGCGATGTATCAGTTCGATCGTACCCCCATACTAGCCATTTTGAGACTTTCGGAAGAGTTAACGCTCTTAACTGTTTGGTTTCGAAGATAAAAATTTAAATTTTGAGTATCGCATAGAACTAACGTGCAGCCCCTATACGTTATGTTTAAAAAAAATATATAAATTTTTTTTTCAAAATGGCGGCTAATGTAAAAATTCAAAGTGTCATAACTTTGCTAAATGAAATCCTACTGAAAAATGTCTAATGCAAAAAGTGTTTGGAATTTTAATTTGCATATAAAAGCAATTTTTAATTATTTTTTTTTTAATAAAAACCGAGTCTTACCATATATTGACCGAGACCTCGAACGAGCTTTTATGCGACTCTGCATATAGTTAACGCTCGTACGAGGTTTCTATTCAAGAAATTGACTTGAATTTTTAATACAAAATAGAGCTTTCGACTATACTTACGATACTATAAAAAAAAATTAAAAATTAAAAAATAAAAGTATTTTTTTTTCAAAACACGTTTAGTGTGATGAGTCGATCGACCCATCATACATACGCTCATAAGATTTTCAATATAGTTAAGGTCAGTGTGAGCTTATTTATAAATATTTAAATTTCAATTTTTGTGACAGTATAGAATTCTTAAGCATCCTGTGTATGTTTGTTAGCAAAATCCATTTTGTCAATTTTTTGCAAAATGGCGACAAGTATTAAAATTAAATCACTTATAACTCAGTAGTGTTGAATTTTGTCAAAAAGGTTTCTATACATGAAATGTTGAGAAGCCTAAAGTTCATCTAAGTAAAATATAAAAAATATATATTTTTGCTTGAAAACAAGCGATGTATCAGTTCGATCGTACCCCCATACTAGCCATTTTGAGACTTTCGGAAGAGTTAACGCTCTTAACTGTTTGGTTTCGAAGATAAAAATTTAAATTTTGAGTATCGCATAGAACTAACGTGCAGCCCCTATACGTTATGTTTAAAAAAAATATATAAATTTTTTTTTCAAAATGGCGGCTAATGTAAAAATTCAAAGTGTCATAACTTTGCTAAATGAAATCCTACTGAAAAATGTCTAATGCAAAAAGTGTTTGGAATTTTAATTTGCATATAAAAGCAATTTTTAATTATTTTTTTTTTAATAAAAACCGAGTCTTACCATATATTGACCGAGACCTCGAACGAGCTTTTATGCGACTCTGCATATAGTTAACGCTCGTACGAGGTTTCTATTCAAGAAATTGACTTGAATTTTTAATACAAAATAGAGCTTTCGACTATACTTACGATACTATAAAAAAAAATTAAAAATTAAAAAATAAAAGTATTTTTTTTTCAAAACACGTTTAGTGTGATGAGTCGATCGACCCATCATACATACGCTCATAAGATTTTCAATATAGTTAAGGTCAGTGTGAGCTTATTTATAAATATTTAAATTTCAATTTTTGTGACAGTATAGAATTCTTAAGCATCCTGTGTATGTTTGTTAGCAAAATCCATTTTGTCAATTTTTTGCAAAATGGCGACAAGTATTAAAATTAAATCACTTATAACTCAGTAGTGTTGAATTTTGTCAAAAAGGTTTCTATACATGAAATGTTGAGAAGCCTAAAGTTCATCTAAGTAAAATATAAAAAATATATATTTTTGCTTGAAAACAAGCGATGTATCAGTTCGATCGTACCCCCATACTAGCCATTTTGAGACTTTCGGAAGAGTTAACGCTCTTAACTGTTTGGTTTCGAAGATAAAAATTTAAATTTTGAGTATCGCATAGAACTAACGTGCAGCCCCTATACGTTATGTTTAAAAAAAATATATAAATTTTTTTTTCAAAATGGCGGCTAATGTAAAAATTCAAAGTGTCATAACTTTGCTAAATGAAATCCTACTGAAAAATGTCTAATGCAAAAAGTGTTTGGAATTTTAATTTGCATATAAAAGCAATTTTTAATTATTTTTTTTTTAATAAAAACCGAGTCTTACCATATATTGACCGAGACCTCGAACGAGCTTTTATGCGACTCTGCATAAAGTTAACGCTCGTACGAGGTTTCTATTCAAGAAATTGACTTGAATTTTTAATACAAAATAGAGCTTTCGACTATACTTACGATACTATAAAAAAAAATTAAAAATTAAAAAATAAAAGTATTTTTTTTTCAAAACACGTTTAGTGTGATGAGTCGATCGACCCATCATACATACGCTCATAAGATTTTCAATATAGTTAAGGTCAGTGTGAGCTTATTTATAAATATTTAAATTTCAATTTTTGTGACAGTATAGAATTCTTAAGCATCCTGTGTATGTTTGTTAGCAAAATCCATTTTGTCAATTTTTTGCAAAATGGCGACAAGTATTAAAATTAAATCACTTATAACTCAGTAGTGTTGAATTTTGTCAAAAAGGTTTCTATACATGAAATGTTGAGAAGCCTAAAGTTCATCTAAGTAAAATATAAAAAATATATATTTTTGCTTGAAAACAAGCGATGTATCAGTTCGATCGTACCCCCATACTAGCCATTTTGAGACTTTCGGAAGAGTTAACGCTCTTAACTGTTTGGTTTCGAAGATAAAAATTTAAATTTTGAGTATCGCATAGAACTAACGTGCAGCCCCTATACGTTATGTTTAAAAAAAATATATAAATTTTTTTTTCAAAATGGCGGCTAATGTAAAAATTCAAAGTGTCATAACTTTGCTAAATGAAATCCTACTGAAAAATGTCTAATGCAAAAAGTGTTTGGAATTTTAATTTGCATATAAAAGCAATTTTTAATTATTTTTTTTTTAATAAAAACCGAGTCTTACCATATATTGACCGAGACCTCGAACGAGCTTTTATGCGACTCTGCATATAGTTAACGCTCGTACGAGGTTTCTATTCAAGAAATTGACTTGAATTTTTAATACAAAATAGAGCTTTCGACTATACTTACGATACTATAAAAAAAAATTAAAAATTAAAAAATAAAAGTATTTTTTTTTCAAAACACGTTTAGTGTGATGAGTCGATCGACCCATCATACATACGCTCATAAGATTTTCAATATAGTTAAGGTCAGTGTGAGCTTATTTATAAATATTTAAATTTCAATTTTTGTGACAGTATAGAATTCTTAAGCATCCTGTGTATGTTTGTTAGCAAAATCCATTTTGTCAATTTTTTGCAAAATGGCGACAAGTATTAAAATTAAATCACTTATAACTCAGTAGTGTTGAATTTTGTCAAAAAGGTTTCTATACATGAAATGTTGAGAAGCCTAAAGTTCATCTAAGTAAAATATAAAAAATATATATTTTTGCTTGAAAACAAGCGATGTATCAGTTCGATCGTACCCCCATACTAGCCATTTTGAGACTTTCGGAAGAGTTAACGCTCTTAACTGTTTGGTTTCGAAGATAAAAATTTAAATTTTGAGTATCGCATAGAACTAACGTGCAGCCCCTATACGTTATGTTTAAAAAAAATATATAAATTTTTTTTTCAAAATGGCGGCTAATGTAAAAATTCAAAGTGTCATAACTTTGCTAAATGAAATCCTACTGAAAAATGTCTAATGCAAAAAGTGTTTGGAATTTTAATTTGCATATAAAAGCAATTTTTAATTATTTTTTTTTTAATAAAAACCGAGTCTTACCATATATTGACCGAGACCTCGAACGAGCTTTTATGCGACTCTGCATAAAGTTAACGCTCGTACGAGGTTTCTATTCAAGAAATTGACTTGAATTTTTAATACAAAATAGAGCTTTCGACTATACTTACGATACTATAAAAAAAAATTAAAAATTAAAAAATAAAAGTATTTTTTTTTCAAAACACGTTTAGTGTGATGAGTCGATCGACCCATCATACATACGCTCATAAGATTTTCAATATAGTTAAGGTCAGTGTGAGCTTATTTATAAATATTTAAATTTCAATTTTTGTGACAGTATAGAATTCTTAAGCATCCTGTGTATGTTTGTTAGCAAAATCCATTTTGTCAATTTTTTGCAAAATGGCGACAAGTATTAAAATTAAATCACTTATAACTCAGTAGTGTTGAATTTTGTCAAAAAGGTTTCTATACATGAAATGTTGAGAAGCCTAAAGTTCATCTAAGTAAAATATAAAAAATATATATTTTTGCTTGAAAACAAGCGATGTATCAGTTCGATCGTACCCCCATACTAGCCATTTTGAGACTTTCGGAAGAGTTAACGCTCTTAACTGTTTGGTTTCGAAGATAAAAATTTAAATTTTGAGTATCGCATAGAACTAACGTGCAGCCCCTATACGTTATGTTTAAAAAAAATATATAAATTTTTTTTTCAAAATGGCGGCTAATGTAAAAATTCAAAGTGTCATAACTTTGCTAAATGAAATCCTACTGAAAAATGTCTAATGCAAAAAGTGTTTGGAATTTTAATTTGCATATAAAAGCAATTTTTAATTATTTTTTTTTTAATAAAAACCGAGTCTTACCATATATTGACCGAGACCTCGAACGAGCTTTTATGCGACTCTGCATATAGTTAACGCTCGTACGAGGTTTCTATTCAAGAAATTGACTTGAATTTTTAATACAAAATAGAGCTTTCGACTATACTTACGATACTATAAAAAAAAATTAAAAATTAAAAAATAAAAGTATTTTTTTTTCAAAACACGTTTAGTGTGATGAGTCGATCGACCCATCATACATACGCTCATAAGATTTTCAATATAGTTAAGGTCAGTGTGAGCTTATTTATAAATATTTAAATTTCAATTTTTGTGACAGTATAGAATTCTTAAGCATCCTGTGTATGTTTGTTAGCAAAATCCATTTTGTCAATTTTTTGCAAAATGGCGACAAGTATTAAAATTAAATCACTTATAACTCAGTAGTGTTGAATTTTGTCAAAAAGGTTTCTATACATGAAATGTTGAGAAGCCTAAAGTTCATCTAAGTAAAATATAAAAAATATATATTTTTGCTTGAAAACAAGCGATGTATCAGTTCGATCGTACCCCCATACTAGCCATTTTGAGACTTTCGGAAGAGTTAACGCTCTTAACTGTTTGGTTTCGAAGATAAAAATTTAAATTTTGAGTATCGCATAGAACTAACGTGCAGCCCCTATACGTTATGTTTAAAAAAAATATATAAATTTTTTTTTCAAAATGGCGGCTAATGTAAAAATTCAAAGTGTCATAACTTTGCTAAATGAAATCCTACTGAAAAATGTCTAATGCAAAAAGTGTTTGGAATTTTAATTTGCATATAAAAGCAATTTTTAATTATTTTTTTTTTAATAAAAACCGAGTCTTACCATATATTGACCGAGACCTCGAACGAGCTTTTATGCGACTCTGCATAAAGTTAACGCTCGTACGAGGTTTCTATTCAAGAAATTGACTTGAATTTTTAATACAAAATAGAGCTTTCGACTATACTTACGATACTATAAAAAAAAATTAAAAATTAAAAAATAAAAGTATTTTTTTTTCAAAACACGTTTAGTGTGATGAGTCGATCGACCCATCATACATACGCTCATAAGATTTTCAATATAGTTAAGGTCAGTGTGAGCTTATTTATAAATATTTAAATTTCAATTTTTGTGACAGTATAGAATTCTTAAGCATCCTGTGTATGTTTGTTAGCAAAATCCATTTTGTCAATTTTTTGCAAAATGGCGACAAGTATTAAAATTAAATCACTTATAACTCAGTAGTGTTGAATTTTGTCAAAAAGGTTTCTATACATGAAATGTTGAGAAGCCTAAAGTTCATCTAAGTAAAATATAAAAAATATATATTTTTGCTTGAAAACAAGCGATGTATCAGTTCGATCGTACCCCCATACTAGCCATTTTGAGACTTTCGGAAGAGTTAACGCTCTTAACTGTTTGGTTTCGAAGATAAAAATTTAAATTTTGAGTATCGCATAGAACTAACGTGCAGCCCCTATACGTTATGTTTAAAAAAAATATATAAATTTTTTTTTCAAAATGGCGGCTAATGTAAAAATTCAAAGTGTCATAACTTTGCTAAATGAAATCCTACTGAAAAATGTCTAATGCAAAAAGTGTTTGGAATTTTAATTTGCATATAAAAGCAATTTTTAATTATTTTTTTTTTAATAAAAACCGAGTCTTACCATATATTGACCGAGACCTCGAACGAGCTTTTATGCGACTCTGCATATAGTTAACGCTCGTACGAGGTTTCTATTCAAGAAATTGACTTGAATTTTTAATACAAAATAGAGCTTTCGACTATACTTACGATACTATAAAAAAAAATTAAAAATTAAAAAATAAAAGTATTTTTTTTTCAAAACACGTTTAGTGTGATGAGTCGATCGACCCATCATACATACGCTCATAAGATTTTCAATATAGTTAAGGTCAGTGTGAGCTTATTTATAAATATTTAAATTTCAATTTTTGTGACAGTATAGAATTCTTAAGCATCCTGTGTATGTTTGTTAGCAAAATCCATTTTGTCAATTTTTTGCAAAATGGCGACAAGTATTAAAATTAAATCACTTATAACTCAGTAGTGTTGAATTTTGTCAAAAAGGTTTCTATACATGAAATGTTGAGAAGCCTAAAGTTCATCTAAGTAAAATATAAAAAATATATATTTTTGCTTGAAAACAAGCGATGTATCAGTTCGATCGTACCCCCATACTAGCCATTTTGAGACTTTCGGAAGAGTTAACGCTCTTAACTGTTTGGTTTCGAAGATAAAAATTTAAATTTTGAGTATCGCATAGAACTAACGTGCAGCCCCTATACGTTATGTTTAAAAAAAATATATAAATTTTTTTTTCAAAATGGCGGCTAATGTAAAAATTCAAAGTGTCATAACTTTGCTAAATGAAATCCTACTGAAAAATGTCTAATGCAAAAAGTGTTTGGAATTTTAATTTGCATATAAAAGCAATTTTTAATTATTTTTTTTTTAATAAAAACCGAGTCTTACCATATATTGACCGAGACCTCGAACGAGCTTTTATGCGACTCTGCATAAAGTTAACGCTCGTACGAGGTTTCTATTCAAGAAATTGACTTGAATTTTTAATACAAAATAGAGCTTTCGACTATACTTACGATACTATAAAAAAAAATTAAAAATTAAAAAATAAAAGTATTTTTTTTTCAAAACACGTTTAGTGTGATGAGTCGATCGACCCATCATACATACGCTCATAAGATTTTCAATATAGTTAAGGTCAGTGTGAGCTTATTTATAAATATTTAAATTTCAATTTTTGTGACAGTATAGAATTCTTAAGCATCCTGTGTATGTTTGTTAGCAAAATCCATTTTGTCAATTTTTTGCAAAATGGCGACAAGTATTAAAATTAAATCACTTATAACTCAGTAGTGTTGAATTTTGTCAAAAAGGTTTCTATACATGAAATGTTGAGAAGCCTAAAGTTCATCTAAGTAAAATATAAAAAATATATATTTTTGCTTGAAAACAAGCGATGTATCAGTTCGATCGTACCCCCATACTAGCCATTTTGAGACTTTCGGAAGAGTTAACGCTCTTAACTGTTTGGTTTCGAAGATAAAAATTTAAATTTTGAGTATCGCATAGAACTAACGTGCAGCCCCTATACGTTATGTTTAAAAAAAATATATAAATTTTTTTTTCAAAATGGCGGCTAATGTAAAAATTCAAAGTGTCATAACTTTGCTAAATGAAATCCTACTGAAAAATGTCTAATGCAAAAAGTGTTTGGAATTTTAATTTGCATATAAAAGCAATTTTTAATTATTTTTTTTTTAATAAAAACCGAGTCTTACCATATATTGACCGAGACCTCGAACGAGCTTTTATGCGACTCTGCATATAGTTAACGCTCGTACGAGGTTTCTATTCAAGAAATTGACTTGAATTTTTAATACAAAATAGAGCTTTCGACTATACTTACGATACTATAAAAAAAAATTAAAAATTAAAAAATAAAAGTATTTTTTTTTCAAAACACGTTTAGTGTGATGAGTCGATCGACCCATCATACATACGCTCATAAGATTTTCAATATAGTTAAGGTCAGTGTGAGCTTATTTATAAATATTTAAATTTCAATTTTTGTGACAGTATAGAATTCTTAAGCATCCTGTGTATGTTTGTTAGCAAAATCCATTTTGTCAATTTTTTGCAAAATGGCGACAAGTATTAAAATTAAATCACTTATAACTCAGTAGTGTTGAATTTTGTCAAAAAGGTTTCTATACATGAAATGTTGAGAAGCCTAAAGTTCATCTAAGTAAAATATAAAAAATATATATTTTTGCTTGAAAACAAGCGATGTATCAGTTCGATCGTACCCCCATACTAGCCATTTTGAGACTTTCGGAAGAGTTAACGCTCTTAACTGTTTGGTTTCGAAGATAAAAATTTAAATTTTGAGTATCGCATAGAACTAACGTGCAGCCCCTATACGTTATGTTTAAAAAAAATATATAAATTTTTTTTTCAAAATGGCGGCTAATGTAAAAATTCAAAGTGTCATAACTTTGCTAAATGAAATCCTACTGAAAAATGTCTAATGCAAAAAGTGTTTGGAATTTTAATTTGCATATAAAAGCAATTTTTAATTATTTTTTTTTTAATAAAAACCGAGTCTTACCATATATTGACCGAGACCTCGAACGAGCTTTTATGCGACTCTGCATAAAGTTAACGCTCGTACGAGGTTTCTATTCAAGAAATTGACTTGAATTTTTAATACAAAATAGAGCTTTCGACTATACTTACGATACTATAAAAAAAAATTAAAAATTAAAAAATAAAAGTATTTTTTTTTCAAAACACGTTTAGTGTGATGAGTCGATCGACCCATCATACATACGCTCATAAGATTTTCAATATAGTTAAGGTCAGTGTGAGCTTATTTATAAATATTTAAATTTCAATTTTTGTGACAGTATAGAATTCTTAAGCATCCTGTGTATGTTTGTTAGCAAAATCCATTTTGTCAATTTTTTGCAAAATGGCGACAAGTATTAAAATTAAATCACTTATAACTCAGTAGTGTTGAATTTTGTCAAAAAGGTTTCTATACATGAAATGTTGAGAAGCCTAAAGTTCATCTAAGTAAAATATAAAAAATATATATTTTTGCTTGAAAACAAGCGATGTATCAGTTCGATCGTACCCCCATACTAGCCATTTTGAGACTTTCGGAAGAGTTAACGCTCTTAACTGTTTGGTTTCGAAGATAAAAATTTAAATTTTGAGTATCGCATAGAACTAACGTGCAGCCCCTATACGTTATGTTTAAAAAAAATATATAAATTTTTTTTTCAAAATGGCGGCTAATGTAAAAATTCAAAGTGTCATAACTTTGCTAAATGAAATCCTACTGAAAAATGTCTAATGCAAAAAGTGTTTGGAATTTTAATTTGCATATAAAAGCAATTTTTAATTATTTTTTTTTTAATAAAAACCGAGTCTTACCATATATTGACCGAGACCTCGAACGAGCTTTTATGCGACTCTGCATATAGTTAACGCTCGTACGAGGTTTCTATTCAAGAAATTGACTTGAATTTTTAATACAAAATAGAGCTTTCGACTATACTTACGATACTATAAAAAAAAATTAAAAATTAAAAAATAAAAGTATTTTTTTTTCAAAACACGTTTAGTGTGATGAGTCGATCGACCCATCGTACATACGCTCATAAGATTTTCAATATAGTTAAGGTCAGTGTGAGCTTATTTATAAATATTTAAATTTCAATTTTTGTGACAGTATAGAATTCTTAAGCATCCTGTGTATGTTTGTTAGCAAAATCCATTTTGTCAATTTTTTGCAAAATGGCGACAAGTATTAAAATTAAATCACTTATAACTCAGTAGTGTTGAATTTTGTCAAAAAGGTTTCTATACATGAAATGTTGAGAAGCCTAAAGTTCATCTAAGTAAAATATAAAAAATATATATTTTTGCTTGAAAACAAGCGATGTATCAGTTCGATCGTACCCCCATACTAGCCATTTTGAGACTTTCGGAAGAGTTAACGCTCTTAACTGTTTGGTTTCGAAGATAAAAATTTAAATTTTGAGTATCGCATAGAACTAACGTGCAGCCCCTATACGTTATGTTTAAAAAAAATATATAAATTTTTTTTTCAAAATGGCGGCTAATGTAAAAATTCAAAGTGTCATAACTTTGCTAAATGAAATCCTACTGAAAAATGTCTAATGCAAAAAGTGTTTGGAATTTTAATTTGCATATAAAAGCAATTTTTAATTATTTTTTTTTTAATAAAAACCGAGTCTTACCATATATTGACCGAGACCTCGAACGAGCTTTTATGCGACTCTGCATAAAGTTAACGCTCGTACGAGGTTTCTATTCAAGAAATTGACTTGAATTTTTAATACAAAATAGAGCTTTCGACTATACTTACGATACTATAAAAAAAAATTAAAAATTAAAAAATAAAAGTATTTTTTTTTCAAAACACGTTTAGTGTGATGAGTCGATCGACCCATCATACATACGCTCATAAGATTTTCAATATAGTTAAGGTCAGTGTGAGCTTATTTATAAATATTTAAATTTCAATTTTTGTGACAGTATAGAATTCTTAAGCATCCTGTGTATGTTTGTTAGCAAAATCCATTTTGTCAATTTTTTGCAAAATGGCGACAAGTATTAAAATTAAATCACTTATAACTCAGTAGTGTTGAATTTTGTCAAAAAGGTTTCTATACATGAAATGTTGAGAAGCCTAAAGTTCATCTAAGTAAAATATAAAAAATATATATTTTTGCTTGAAAACAAGCGATGTATCAGTTCGATCGTACCCCCATACTAGCCATTTTGAGACTTTCGGAAGAGTTAACGCTCTTAACTGTTTGGTTTCGAAGATAAAAATTTAAATTTTGAGTATCGCATAGAACTAACGTGCAGCCCCTATACGTTATGTTTAAAAAAAATATATAAATTTTTTTTTCAAAATGGCGGCTAATGTAAAAATTCAAAGTGTCATAACTTTGCTAAATGAAATCCTACTGAAAAATGTCTAATGCAAAAAGTGTTTGGAATTTTAATTTGCATATAAAAGCAATTTTTAATTATTTTTTTTTTAATAAAAACCGAGTCTTACCATATATTGACCGAGACCTCGAACGAGCTTTTATGCGACTCTGCATATAGTTAACGCTCGTACGAGGTTTCTATTCAAGAAATTGACTTGAATTTTTAATACAAAATAGAGCTTTCGACTATACTTACGATACTATAAAAAAAAATTAAAAATTAAAAAATAAAAGTATTTTTTTTTCAAAACACGTTTAGTGTGATGAGTCGATCGACCCATCATACATACGCTCATAAGATTTTCAATATAGTTAAGGTCAGTGTGAGCTTATTTATAAATATTTAAATTTCAATTTTTGTGACAGTATAGAATTCTTAAGCATCCTGTGTATGTTTGTTAGCAAAATCCATTTTGTCAATTTTTTGCAAAATGGCGACAAGTATTAAAATTAAATCACTTATAACTCAGTAGTGTTGAATTTTGTCAAAAAGGTTTCTATACATGAAATGTTGAGAAGCCTAAAGTTCATCTAAGTAAAATATAAAAAATATATATTTTTGCTTGAAAACAAGCGATGTATCAGTTCGATCGTACCCCCATACTAGCCATTTTGAGACTTTCGGAAGAGTTAACGCTCTTAACTGTTTGGTTTCGAAGATAAAAATTTAAATTTTGAGTATCGCATAGAACTAACGTGCAGCCCCTATACGTTATGTTTAAAAAAAATATATAAATTTTTTTTTCAAAATGGCGGCTAATGTAAAAATTCAAAGTGTCATAACTTTGCTAAATGAAATCCTACTGAAAAATGTCTAATGCAAAAAGTGTTTGGAATTTTAATTTGCATATAAAAGCAATTTTTAATTATTTTTTTTTTAATAAAAACCGAGTCTTACCATATATTGACCGAGACCTCGAACGAGCTTTTATGCGACTCTGCATATAGTTAACGCTCGTACGAGGTTTCTATTCAAGAAATTGACTTGAATTTTTAATACAAAATAGAGCTTTCGACTATACTTACGATACTATAAAAAAAAATTAAAAATTAAAAAATAAAAGTATTTTTTTTTCAAAACACGTTTAGTGTGATGAGTCGATCGACCCATCATACATACGCTCATAAGATTTTCAATATAGTTAAGGTCAGTGTGAGCTTATTTATAAATATTTAAATTTCAATTTTTGTGACAGTATAGAATTCTTAAGCATCCTGTGTATGTTTGTTAGCAAAATCCATTTTGTCAATTTTTTGCAAAATGGCGACAAGTATTAAAATTAAATCACTTATAACTCAGTAGTGTTGAATTTTGTCAAAAAGGTTTCTATACATGAAATGTTGAGAAGCCTAAAGTTCATCTAAGTAAAATATAAAAAATATATATTTTTGCTTGAAAACAAGCGATGTATCAGTTCGATCGTACCCCCATACTAGCCATTTTGAGACTTTCGGAAGAGTTAACGCTCTTAACTGTTTGGTTTCGAAGATAAAAATTTAAATTTTGAGTATCGCATAGAACTAACGTGCAGCCCCTATACGTTATGTTTAAAAAAAATATATAAATTTTTTTTTCAAAATGGCGGCTAATGTAAAAATTCAAAGTGTCATAACTTTGCTAAATGAAATCCTACTGAAAAATGTCTAATGCAAAAAGTGTTTGGAATTTTAATTTGCATATAAAAGCAATTTTTAATTATTTTTTTTTTAATAAAAACCGAGTCTTACCATATATTGACCGAGACCTCGAACGAGCTTTTATGCGACTCTGCATATAGTTAACGCTCGTACGAGGTTTCTATTCAAGAAATTGACTTGAATTTTTAATACAAAATAGAGCTTTCGACTATACTTACGATACTATAAAAAAAAATTAAAAATTAAAAAATAAAAGTATTTTTTTTTCAAAACACGTTTAGTGTGATGAGTCGATCGACCCATCATACATACGCTCATAAGATTTTCAATATAGTTAAGGTCAGTGTGAGCTTATTTATAAATATTTAAATTTCAATTTTTGTGACAGTATAGAATTCTTAAGCATCCTGTGTATGTTTGTTAGCAAAATCCATTTTGTCAATTTTTTGCAAAATGGCGACAAGTATTAAAATTAAATCACTTATAACTCAGTAGTGTTGAATTTTGTCAAAAAGGTTTCTATACATGAAATGTTGAGAAGCCTAAAGTTCATCTAAGTAAAATATAAAAAATATATATTTTTGCTTGAAAACAAGCGATGTATCAGTTCGATCGTACCCCCATACTAGCCATTTTGAGACTTTCGGAAGAGTTAACGCTCTTAACTGTTTGGTTTCGAAGATAAAAATTTAAATTTTGAGTATCGCATAGAACTAACGTGCAGCCCCTATACGTTATGTTTAAAAAAAATATATAAATTTTTTTTTCAAAATGGCGGCTAATGTAAAAATTCAAAGTGTCATAACTTTGCTAAATGAAATCCTACTGAAAAATGTCTAATGCAAAAAGTGTTTGGAATTTTAATTTGCATATAAAAGCAATTTTTAATTATTTTTTTTTTAATAAAAACCGAGTCTTACCATATATTGACCGAGACCTCGAACGAGCTTTTATGCGACTCTGCATAAAGTTAACGCTCGTACGAGGTTTCTATTCAAGAAATTGACTTGAATTTTTAATACAAAATAGAGCTTTCGACTATACTTACGATACTATAAAAAAAAATTAAAAATTAAAAAATAAAAGTATTTTTTTTTCAAAACACGTTTAGTGTGATGAGTCGATCGACCCATCATACATACGCTCATAAGATTTTCAATATAGTTAAGGTCAGTGTGAGCTTATTTATAAATATTTAAATTTCAATTTTTGTGACAGTATAGAATTCTTAAGCATCCTGTGTATGTTTGTTAGCAAAATCCATTTTGTCAATTTTTTGCAAAATGGCGACAAGTATTAAAATTAAATCACTTATAACTCAGTAGTGTTGAATTTTGTCAAAAAGGTTTCTATACATGAAATGTTGAGAAGCCTAAAGTTCATCTAAGTAAAATATAAAAAATATATATTTTTGCTTGAAAACAAGCGATGTATCAGTTCGATCGTACCCCCATACTAGCCATTTTGAGACTTTCGGAAGAGTTAACGCTCTTAACTGTTTGGTTTCGAAGATAAAAATTTAAATTTTGAGTATCGCATAGAACTAACGTGCAGCCCCTATACGTTATGTTTAAAAAAAATATATAAATTTTTTTTTCAAAATGGCGGCTAATGTAAAAATTCAAAGTGTCATAACTTTGCTAAATGAAATCCTACTGAAAAATGTCTAATGCAAAAAGTGTTTGGAATTTTAATTTGCATATAAAAGCAATTTTTAATTATTTTTTTTTTAATAAAAACCGAGTCTTACCATATATTGACCGAGACCTCGAACGAGCTTTTATGCGACTCTGCATATAGTTAACGCTCGTACGAGGTTTCTATTCAAGAAATTGACTTGAATTTTTAATACAAAATAGAGCTTTCGACTATACTTACGATACTATAAAAAAAAATTAAAAATTAAAAAATAAAAGTATTTTTTTTTCAAAACACGTTTAGTGTGATGAGTCGATCGACCCATCATACATACGCTCATAAGATTTTCAATATAGTTAAGGTCAGTGTGAGCTTATTTATAAATATTTAAATTTCAATTTTTGTGACAGTATAGAATTCTTAAGCATCCTGTGTATGTTTGTTAGCAAAATCCATTTTGTCAATTTTTTGCAAAATGGCGACAAGTATTAAAATTAAATCACTTATAACTCAGTAGTGTTGAATTTTGTCAAAAAGGTTTCTATACATGAAATGTTGAGAAGCCTAAAGTTCATCTAAGTAAAATATAAAAAATATATATTTTTGCTTGAAAACAAGCGATGTATCAGTTCGATCGTACCCCCATACTAGCCATTTTGAGACTTTCGGAAGAGTTAACGCTCTTAACTGTTTGGTTTCGAAGATAAAAATTTAAATTTTGAGTATCGCATAGAACTAACGTGCAGCCCCTATACGTTATGTTTAAAAAAAATATATAAATTTTTTTTTCAAAATGGCGGCTAATGTAAAAATTCAAAGTGTCATAACTTTGCTAAATGAAATCCTACTGAAAAATGTCTAATGCAAAAAGTGTTTGGAATTTTAATTTGCATATAAAAGCAATTTTTAATTATTTTTTTTTTAATAAAAACCGAGTCTTACCATATATTGACCGAGACCTCGAACGAGCTTTTATGCGACTCTGCATAAAGTTAACGCTCGTACGAGGTTTCTATTCAAGAAATTGACTTGAATTTTTAATACAAAATAGAGCTTTCGACTATACTTACGATACTATAAAAAAAAATTAAAAATTAAAAAATAAAAGTATTTTTTTTTCAAAACACGTTTAGTGTGATGAGTCGATCGACCCATCATACATACGCTCATAAGATTTTCAATATAGTTAAGGTCAGTGTGAGCTTATTTATAAATATTTAAATTTCAATTTTTGTGACAGTATAGAATTCTTAAGCATCCTGTGTATGTTTGTTAGCAAAATCCATTTTGTCAATTTTTTGCAAAATGGCGACAAGTATTAAAATTAAATCACTTATAACTCAGTAGTGTTGAATTTTGTCAAAAAGGTTTCTATACATGAAATGTTGAGAAGCCTAAAGTTCATCTAAGTAAAATATAAAAAATATATATTTTTGCTTGAAAACAAGCGATGTATCAGTTCGATCGTACCCCCATACTAGCCATTTTGAGACTTTCGGAAGAGTTAACGCTCTTAACTGTTTGGTTTCGAAGATAAAAATTTAAATTTTGAGTATCGCATAGAACTAACGTGCAGCCCCTATACGTTATGTTTAAAAAAAATATATAAATTTTTTTTTCAAAATGGCGGCTAATGTAAAAATTCAAAGTGTCATAACTTTGCTAAATGAAATCCTACTGAAAAATGTCTAATGCAAAAAGTGTTTGGAATTTTAATTTGCATATAAAAGCAATTTTTAATTATTTTTTTTTTAATAAAAACCGAGTCTTACCATATATTGACCGAGACCTCGAACGAGCTTTTATGCGACTCTGCATATAGTTAACGCTCGTACGAGGTTTCTATTCAAGAAATTGACTTGAATTTTTAATACAAAATAGAGCTTTCGACTATACTTACGATACTATAAAAAAAAATTAAAAATTAAAAAATAAAAGTATTTTTTTTTCAAAACACGTTTAGTGTGATGAGTCGATCGACCCATCATACATACGCTCATAAGATTTTCAATATAGTTAAGGTCAGTGTGAGCTTATTTATAAATATTTAAATTTCAATTTTTGTGACAGTATAGAATTCTTAAGCATCCTGTGTATGTTTGTTAGCAAAATCCATTTTGTCAATTTTTTGCAAAATGGCGACAAGTATTAAAATTAAATCACTTATAACTCAGTAGTGTTGAATTTTGTCAAAAAGGTTTCTATACATGAAATGTTGAGAAGCCTAAAGTTCATCTAAGTAAAATATAAAAAATATATATTTTTGCTTGAAAACAAGCGATGTATCAGTTCGATCGTACCCCCATACTAGCCATTTTGAGACTTTCGGAAGAGTTAACGCTCTTAACTGTTTGGTTTCGAAGATAAAAATTTAAATTTTGAGTATCGCATAGAACTAACGTGCAGCCCCTATACGTTATGTTTAAAAAAAATATATAAATTTTTTTTTCAAAATGGCGGCTAATGTAAAAATTCAAAGTGTCATAACTTTGCTAAATGAAATCCTACTGAAAAATGTCTAATGCAAAAAGTGTTTGGAATTTTAATTTGCATATAAAAGCAATTTTTAATTATTTTTTTTTTAATAAAAACCGAGTCTTACCATATATTGACCGAGACCTCGAACGAGCTTTTATGCGACTCTGCATAAAGTTAACGCTCGTACGAGGTTTCTATTCAAGAAATTGACTTGAATTTTTAATACAAAATAGAGCTTTCGACTATACTTACGATACTATAAAAAAAAATTAAAAATTAAAAAATAAAAGTATTTTTTTTTCAAAACACGTTTAGTGTGATGAGTCGATCGACCCATCATACATACGCTCATAAGATTTTCAATATAGTTAAGGTCAGTGTGAGCTTATTTATAAATATTTAAATTTCAATTTTTGTGACAGTATAGAATTCTTAAGCATCCTGTGTATGTTTGTTAGCAAAATCCATTTTGTCAATTTTTTGCAAAATGGCGACAAGTATTAAAATTAAATCACTTATAACTCAGTAGTGTTGAATTTTGTCAAAAAGGTTTCTATACATGAAATGTTGAGAAGCCTAAAGTTCATCTAAGTAAAATATAAAAAATATATATTTTTGCTTGAAAACAAGCGATGTATCAGTTCGATCGTACCCCCATACTAGCCATTTTGAGACTTTCGGAAGAGTTAACGCTCTTAACTGTTTGGTTTCGAAGATAAAAATTTAAATTTTGAGTATCGCATAGAACTAACGTGCAGCCCCTATACGTTATGTTTAAAAAAAATATATAAATTTTTTTTTCAAAATGGCGGCTAATGTAAAAATTCAAAGTGTCATAACTTTGCTAAATGAAATCCTACTGAAAAATGTCTAATGCAAAAAGTGTTTGGAATTTTAATTTGCATATAAAAGCAATTTTTAATTATTTTTTTTTTAATAAAAACCGAGTCTTACCATATATTGACCGAGACCTCGAACGAGCTTTTATGCGACTCTGCATATAGTTAACGCTCGTACGAGGTTTCTATTCAAGAAATTGACTTGAATTTTTAATACAAAATAGAGCTTTCGACTATACTTACGATACTATAAAAAAAAATTAAAAATTAAAAAATAAAAGTATTTTTTTTTCAAAACACGTTTAGTGTGATGAGTCGATCGACCCATCATACATACGCTCATAAGATTTTCAATATAGTTAAGGTCAGTGTGAGCTTATTTATAAATATTTAAATTTCAATTTTTGTGACAGTATAGAATTCTTAAGCATCCTGTGTATGTTTGTTAGCAAAATCCATTTTGTCAATTTTTTGCAAAATGGCGACAAGTATTAAAATTAAATCACTTATAACTCAGTAGTGTTGAATTTTGTCAAAAAGGTTTCTATACATGAAATGTTGAGAAGCCTAAAGTTCATCTAAGTAAAATATAAAAAATATATATTTTTGCTTGAAAACAAGCGATGTATCAGTTCGATCGTACCCCCATACTAGCCATTTTGAGACTTTCGGAAGAGTTAACGCTCTTAACTGTTTGGTTTCGAAGATAAAAATTTAAATTTTGAGTATCGCATAGAACTAACGTGCAGCCCCTATACGTTATGTTTAAAAAAAATATATAAATTTTTTTTTCAAAATGGCGGCTAATGTAAAAATTCAAAGTGTCATAACTTTGCTAAATGAAATCCTACTGAAAAATGTCTAATGCAAAAAGTGTTTGGAATTTTAATTTGCATATAAAAGCAATTTTTAATTATTTTTTTTTTAATAAAAACCGAGTCTTACCATATATTGACCGAGACCTCGAACGAGCTTTTATGCGACTCTGCATAAAGTTAACGCTCGTACGAGGTTTCTATTCAAGAAATTGACTTGAATTTTTAATACAAAATAGAGCTTTCGACTATACTTACGATACTATAAAAAAAAATTAAAAATTAAAAAATAAAAGTATTTTTTTTTCAAAACACGTTTAGTGTGATGAGTCGATCGACCCATCATACATACGCTCATAAGATTTTCAATATAGTTAAGGTCAGTGTGAGCTTATTTATAAATATTTAAATTTCAATTTTTGTGACAGTATAGAATTCTTAAGCATCCTGTGTATGTTTGTTAGCAAAATCCATTTTGTCAATTTTTTGCAAAATGGCGACAAGTATTAAAATTAAATCACTTATAACTCAGTAGTGTTGAATTTTGTCAAAAAGGTTTCTATACATGAAATGTTGAGAAGCCTAAAGTTCATCTAAGTAAAATATAAAAAATATATATTTTTGCTTGAAAACAAGCGATGTATCAGTTCGATCGTACCCCCATACTAGCCATTTTGAGACTTTCGGAAGAGTTAACGCTCTTAACTGTTTGGTTTCGAAGATAAAAATTTAAATTTTGAGTATCGCATAGAACTAACGTGCAGCCCCTATACGTTATGTTTAAAAAAAATATATAAATTTTTTTTTCAAAATGGCGGCTAATGTAAAAATTCAAAGTGTCATAACTTTGCTAAATGAAATCCTACTGAAAAATGTCTAATGCAAAAAGTGTTTGGAATTTTAATTTGCATATAAAAGCAATTTTTAATTATTTTTTTTTTAATAAAAACCGAGTCTTACCATATATTGACCGAGACCTCGAACGAGCTTTTATGCGACTCTGCATATAGTTAACGCTCGTACGAGGTTTCTATTCAAGAAATTGACTTGAATTTTTAATACAAAATAGAGCTTTCGACTATACTTACGATACTATAAAAAAAAATTAAAAATTAAAAAATAAAAGTATTTTTTTTTCAAAACACGTTTAGTGTGATGAGTCGATCGACCCATCATACATACGCTCATAAGATTTTCAATATAGTTAAGGTCAGTGTGAGCTTATTTATAAATATTTAAATTTCAATTTTTGTGACAGTATAGAATTCTTAAGCATCCTGTGTATGTTTGTTAGCAAAATCCATTTTGTCAATTTTTTGCAAAATGGCGACAAGTATTAAAATTAAATCACTTATAACTCAGTAGTGTTGAATTTTGTCAAAAAGGTTTCTATACATGAAATGTTGAGAAGCCTAAAGTTCATCTAAGTAAAATATAAAAAATATATATTTTTGCTTGAAAACAAGCGATGTATCAGTTCGATCGTACCCCCATACTAGCCATTTTGAGACTTTCGGAAGAGTTAACGCTCTTAACTGTTTGGTTTCGAAGATAAAAATTTAAATTTTGAGTATCGCATAGAACTAACGTGCAGCCCCTATACGTTATGTTTAAAAAAAATATATAAATTTTTTTTTCAAAATGGCGGCTAATGTAAAAATTCAAAGTGTCATAACTTTGCTAAATGAAATCCTACTGAAAAATGTCTAATGCAAAAAGTGTTTGGAATTTTAATTTGCATATAAAAGCAATTTTTAATTATTTTTTTTTTAATAAAAACCGAGTCTTACCATATATTGACCGAGACCTCGAACGAGCTTTTATGCGACTCTGCATAAAGTTAACGCTCGTACGAGGTTTCTATTCAAGAAATTGACTTGAATTTTTAATACAAAATAGAGCTTTCGACTATACTTACGATACTATAAAAAAAAATTAAAAATTAAAAAATAAAAGTATTTTTTTTTCAAAACACGTTTAGTGTGATGAGTCGATCGACCCATCATACATACGCTCATAAGATTTTCAATATAGTTAAGGTCAGTGTGAGCTTATTTATAAATATTTAAATTTCAATTTTTGTGACAGTATAGAATTCTTAAGCATCCTGTGTATGTTTGTTAGCAAAATCCATTTTGTCAATTTTTTGCAAAATGGCGACAAGTATTAAAATTAAATCACTTATAACTCAGTAGTGTTGAATTTTGTCAAAAAGGTTTCTATACATGAAATGTTGAGAAGCCTAAAGTTCATCTAAGTAAAATATAAAAAATATATATTTTTGCTTGAAAACAAGCGATGTATCAGTTCGATCGTACCCCCATACTAGCCATTTTGAGACTTTCGGAAGAGTTAACGCTCTTAACTGTTTGGTTTCGAAGATAAAAATTTAAATTTTGAGTATCGCATAGAACTAACGTGCAGCCCCTATACGTTATGTTTAAAAAAAATATATAAATTTTTTTTTCAAAATGGCGGCTAATGTAAAAATTCAAAGTGTCATAACTTTGCTAAATGAAATCCTACTGAAAAATGTCTAATGCAAAAAGTGTTTGGAATTTTAATTTGCATATAAAAGCAATTTTTAATTATTTTTTTTTTAATAAAAACCGAGTCTTACCATATATTGACCGAGACCTCGAACGAGCTTTTATGCGACTCTGCATATAGTTAACGCTCGTACGAGGTTTCTATTCAAGAAATTGACTTGAATTTTTAATACAAAATAGAGCTTTCGACTATACTTACGATACTATAAAAAAAAATTAAAAATTAAAAAATAAAAGTATTTTTTTTTCAAAACACGTTTAGTGTGATGAGTCGATCGACCCATCATACATACGCTCATAAGATTTTCAATATAGTTAAGGTCAGTGTGAGCTTATTTATAAATATTTAAATTTCAATTTTTGTGACAGTATAGAATTCTTAAGCATCCTGTGTATGTTTGTTAGCAAAATCCATTTTGTCAATTTTTTGCAAAATGGCGACAAGTATTAAAATTAAATCACTTATAACTCAGTAGTGTTGAATTTTGTCAAAAAGGTTTCTATACATGAAATGTTGAGAAGCCTAAAGTTCATCTAAGTAAAATATAAAAAATATATATTTTTGCTTGAAAACAAGCGATGTATCAGTTCGATCGTACCCCCATACTAGCCATTTTGAGACTTTCGGAAGAGTTAACGCTCTTAACTGTTTGGTTTCGAAGATAAAAATTTAAATTTTGAGTATCGCATAGAACTAACGTGCAGCCCCTATACGTTATGTTTAAAAAAAATATATAAATTTTTTTTTCAAAATGGCGGCTAATGTAAAAATTCAAAGTGTCATAACTTTGCTAAATGAAATCCTACTGAAAAATGTCTAATGCAAAAAGTGTTTGGAATTTTAATTTGCATATAAAAGCAATTTTTAATTATTTTTTTTTTAATAAAAACCGAGTCTTACCATATATTGACCGAGACCTCGAACGAGCTTTTATGCGACTCTGCATAAAGTTAACGCTCGTACGAGGTTTCTATTCAAGAAATTGACTTGAATTTTTAATACAAAATAGAGCTTTCGACTATACTTACGATACTATAAAAAAAAATTAAAAATTAAAAAATAAAAGTATTTTTTTTTCAAAACACGTTTAGTGTGATGAGTCGATCGACCCATCATACATACGCTCATAAGATTTTCAATATAGTTAAGGTCAGTGTGAGCTTATTTATAAATATTTAAATTTCAATTTTTGTGACAGTATAGAATTCTTAAGCATCCTGTGTATGTTTGTTAGCAAAATCCATTTTGTCAATTTTTTGCAAAATGGCGACAAGTATTAAAATTAAATCACTTATAACTCAGTAGTGTTGAATTTTGTCAAAAAGGTTTCTATACATGAAATGTTGAGAAGCCTAAAGTTCATCTAAGTAAAATATAAAAAATATATATTTTTGCTTGAAAACAAGCGATGTATCAGTTCGATCGTACCCCCATACTAGCCATTTTGAGACTTTCGGAAGAGTTAACGCTCTTAACTGTTTGGTTTCGAAGATAAAAATTTAAATTTTGAGTATCGCATAGAACTAACGTGCAGCCCCTATACGTTATGTTTAAAAAAAATATATAAATTTTTTTTTCAAAATGGCGGCTAATGTAAAAATTCAAAGTGTCATAACTTTGCTAAATGAAATCCTACTGAAAAATGTCTAATGCAAAAAGTGTTTGGAATTTTAATTTGCATATAAAAGCAATTTTTAATTATTTTTTTTTTAATAAAAACCGAGTCTTACCATATATTGACCGAGACCTCGAACGAGCTTTTATGCGACTCTGCATATAGTTAACGCTCGTACGAGGTTTCTATTCAAGAAATTGACTTGAATTTTTAATACAAAATAGAGCTTTCGACTATACTTACGATACTATAAAAAAAAATTAAAAATTAAAAAATAAAAGTATTTTTTTTTCAAAACACGTTTAGTGTGATGAGTCGATCGACCCATCATACATACGCTCATAAGATTTTCAATATAGTTAAGGTCAGTGTGAGCTTATTTATAAATATTTAAATTTCAATTTTTGTGACAGTATAGAATTCTTAAGCATCCTGTGTATGTTTGTTAGCAAAATCCATTTTGTCAATTTTTTGCAAAATGGCGACAAGTATTAAAATTAAATCACTTATAACTCAGTAGTGTTGAATTTTGTCAAAAAGGTTTCTATACATGAAATGTTGAGAAGCCTAAAGTTCATCTAAGTAAAATATAAAAAATATATATTTTTGCTTGAAAACAAGCGATGTATCAGTTCGATCGTACCCCCATACTAGCCATTTTGAGACTTTCGGAAGAGTTAACGCTCTTAACTGTTTGGTTTCGAAGATAAAAATTTAAATTTTGAGTATCGCATAGAACTAACGTGCAGCCCCTATACGTTATGTTTAAAAAAAATATATAAATTTTTTTTTCAAAATGGCGGCTAATGTAAAAATTCAAAGTGTCATAACTTTGCTAAATGAAATCCTACTGAAAAATGTCTAATGCAAAAAGTGTTTGGAATTTTAATTTGCATATAAAAGCAATTTTTAATTATTTTTTTTTTAATAAAAACCGAGTCTTACCATATATTGACCGAGACCTCGAACGAGCTTTTATGCGACTCTGCATAAAGTTAACGCTCGTACGAGGTTTCTATTCAAGAAATTGACTTGAATTTTTAATACAAAATAGAGCTTTCGACTATACTTACGATACTATAAAAAAAAAATTAAAAATTAAAAAATAAAAGTATTTTTTTTTCAAAACACGTTTAGTGTGATGAGTCGATCGACCCATCATACATACGCTCATAAGATTTCAATATAGTTAAGGTCAGTGTGAGCTTATTTATAAATATTTAAATTTCAATTTTTGTGACAGTATAGAATTCTTAAGCATCCTGTGTATGTTTGTTAGCAAAATCCATTTTGTCAATTTTTTGCAAAATGGCGACAAGTATTAAAATTAAATCACTTATAACTCAGTAGTGTTGAATTTTGTCAAAAAGGTTTCTATACATGAAATGTTGAGAAGCCTAAAGTTCATCTAAGTAAAATATAAAAAATATATATTTTTGCTTGAAAACAAGCGATGTATCAGTTCGATCGTACCCCCATACTAGCCATTTTGAGACTTTCGGAAGAGTTAAAACGCTCTTAACTGTTTGGGTTTCGAAGATAAAAATTAAATTTTGTATCGCATAGAACTAACGTGCAGCCCCTATACGTTATGTTTAAAAAAAATATATAAATTTTTTTTTTCAAAATGGCGGCTAATGTAAAAATTCAAAGTGTCATAACTTTGCTAAATGAAATCCTACTGAAAAATGTCTAATGCAAAAAGTGTTTGGAATTTTTAATTTGCATATAAAAGCAATTTTTAATTATTTTTTTTTTAATAAAAACCGAGTCTTACCATATATTGACCGAGACCTCGAACGAGCTTTTATGCGACTCTGCATATAGTTAACGCTCGTACGAGGTTTCTATTCAAGAAATTGACTTGAATTTTTAATACAAAATAGAGCTTTCGACTATACTTACGATACTATAAAAAAAAATTAAAAATTAAAAAATAAAAGTATTTTTTTTTCAAAACACGTTTAGTGTGATGAGTCGATCGACCCATCATACATACGCTCATAAGATTTTCAATATAGTTAAGGTCAGTGTGAGCTTATTTATAAATATTTAAATTTCAATTTTTGTGACAGTATAGAATTCTTAAGCATCCTGTGTATGTTTGTTAGCAAAATCCATTTTGTCAATTTTTTGCAAAATGGCGACAAGTATTAAAATTAAATCACTTATAACTCAGTAGTGTTGAATTTTGTCAAAAAGGTTTCTATACATGAAATGTTGAGAAGCCTAAAGTTCATCTAAGTAAAATATAAAAAATATATATTTTTGCTTGAAAACAAGCGATGTATCAGTTCGATCGTACCCCCATACTAGCCATTTTGAGACTTTCGGAAGAGTTAACGCTCTTAACTGTTTGGTTTCGAAGATAAAAATTTAAATTTTGAGTATCGCATAGAACTAACGTGCAGCCCCTATACGTTATGTTTAAAAAAAATATATAAATTTTTTTTTCAAAATGGCGGCTAATGTAAAAATTCAAAGTGTCATAACTTTGCTAAATGAAATCCTACTGAAAAATGTCTAATGCAAAAAGTGTTTGGAATTTTAATTTGCATATAAAAGCAATTTTTAATTATTTTTTTTTTAATAAAAACCGAGTCTTACCATATATT
>NW_028277198.1:20000-23068 GCF_051122295.1 Plectrocnemia conspersa | reverse complement strand
GACCAAGCTTACGTTCGACGTCGGAACTCGGAATCGTCCGCAGACGACCTTCGTACCTGGCAGGGTGTTGTGCCCGGCAGAGCAGCGTCATGCTGCGATCCGTTGAGACTCAGCCCTACGCCAAGAGATTCGTCCGAGGAGATGAAGGGGCGCGCTCTGCTGCGCACCCGTCGTCTCTCGGGCGGGCAAACGCGCAAAAACAGACACCCGCCGCGCGCGGGTGTCTGTTTTTGCTTTTTTTTTTTAAGCTCGAAAATCGCTCGTGACGCTTTCGCGCACTTTGCTGTGGGGGATAAAAAAAAAGTAAAGCGAAACTTTCGAGCCGAACGCGAAAGCGTCACGAGCGAGCGAAAGCGTCACGAGCGACGCTCTTTTTCGTTTCGCTTTACGCTTTACGACGACGGGAGTCGTCGGTGTCGCCGTCGTATAAAAAAAAAATGAAAACATATACGCGTATGTTGAAGATGATTTTTCAATATTAGTTAGTTGTTGTAAATAACCAACCGACTCGGATTAACGGAGCTGCGGAGTGCGGTTGAGAGAAAACACGACGACTCCGACTCGAGAAACAGTTCGTGTTAGTTATCAGGAGGTATTTTTTTTTTTTTCGCGGTGTTCTTCTACGCGTTCTATATTCATACGCCACACGCGTATCTGCGGATTCGTTCATATTGCATTCTCATATCTACATATTCTCATATCACCCACCACCGCCGACGTGGACTCCTGAATCTATCTAACCAAATTTCAGAGCGACATCGTCGATGGGACATACAATTTTTAAAGTGCATATTTCGAGCTATTTGTATCGACGTAGGTAAGTTAGTTATTGAACATACATTACATCAAATTAGTATAGATTTAGAATATAATAATAATAATAATAATAATAATAATGGTATATTTCATACATTTTTTTTTCACTCAAACATATTTTTTATTCAAGGATTTTTTTTTGATACACGTTCTGCTAAAAAAAAAAACACCAAAAATTCTACTTCTGCATCTGTTCGTGTGCCGCAAAGGGATTGCTGCAAACAATGCATTTTATATTAAAACAAAAGTGTTCAATGTCGTTAAAAATGTTAGGTCTGCTCTTTTAGATAAAACTTTATATTTCTATAACCGTACATCGAAATAAAATACAGTAACAATGTCAAAGATTTTATTATACAGGTTTCGATATGTTTTATATCGTATAAAATTAGTTTCATATTGTCGAGCTTAATATTTAAACGTATTTATTATATATATATATATATATATATATATATATATATATATATATATATATATATATATATATATATACTTTTTAATGTACACGTTTTCATTTTTTAATTTACGATTGTATTCCAGCGTAACCCACACCGACCGCAGAAGAACGAGTTGTATCCTAAACTATGCGGAATGTGCGAAATAACGTTAAAAAAAAAAAAAAAAAAAAAAAAAAAAAAAATATATATATATAAGTATAAAAAAAAAAAAAAAAAAAAAAAAAAAAAAATATATATATATATATGTATAAAAAAAAAAAAAAAAAAAAAAAAAAAAAATATATATATATATTTATATATATATATATATATATATATATATATATATAAAAAAAAAAAAAAAAATTATATATATATATATGTATATATATATTTTTTTTTATATATACATATATATATTTATTAATATATAAATTTTATATTTATTAATACTAACAATAATAATATAATAACGTTTTAATTATTACAAAAGTTATTATTTCGAATCGAAAATTATCCGGTCGCAAGTCGAGAGAAGTCCGAGTCGAATCGCGCTCAGAGCGGCCCGTTCCGCCGAATCCCGGCCGCGACCGCGTCGACTTCGGCTTGTTAGGCTAGAGCGAGCGGCTCGGCGACTTTGCACCGCGCCGCCTATACGTGGAGTGCGCGCGAGGCGAGAGCGCGCGGCCGTGTTCGGTCGCGTTTGCTCTCGGCGTTCTCGTCGGCTCCTCGGGTCGAGTCGCTCGCTCTTTCGCTCGCTCGCAACCGTTTGGCGGACGCACCGTATTATTATTGATAATAATGCGCGTGTACGTCGCTTACGGCTCTGCTTCGAGCGTCTACGAGAGAGACGGCTCTTCGAAATCTCGGCATGCGCGAACCGCGGTCGGCGTCAGTCGGCGTCTGCGGTGCGCTCGCGCCTTCCGGGTACCCTTCCGGGTGTGTGGAGGATACTATATGCGATCACGCGCGTGTTTATACGAATCGAGTGATAAGCGGAGAGCGCATCGCGCTCTCCGGCTCTCCAGAGCTCCGCGGCGAGCCGCGTTGTACGGGGCCGTCGGTCGTTCGCGACCGGCGAGCTCGCTGCGCTATTACGGCCCTCCGCTCTAGCGCGGAGAGGCCGCGCACTGTGCGCGTAGACGGGTGAAGATAATATAATAATATATATAAAAGTATATATATAACAAAAAACGATACATATAAATAAAATGTTGTACGTCTTAAAAAAGACGAGACGAGAACGATAGGTAGAGATAGAGGAGGAGAATAATAAATACATGACACGTAAGGAGTGCGTAAGCGGACGCTCTCTACAGAGACGCAAGCTCGCAGCTCCCTGGTTGATCCTGCCAGTAATCATATGCTTGTCTCAAAGACTAAGCCATGCAAGTCTCAGTATAAGCCGTATTAAGGTGAAACCGCGAATGGCTCAATATATCAGTTTTGGTTCCTTAGATCGTACACAGTTACTTGGATAACTGTGGCAATTCTAGAGCTAATACATGCAAACGAAGTTCCGACCGGCGACGGAAGGAATGCTTTTATTAGATCAAAAACCAATCGGCGGAGCGCGCGTTTCGGCGCGCGCCCGTCGCACTCGGAGATGACTCTAGATAACTTTGAGCAGATCGCACGGTCTAGCACCGGCGACGCGTCTTTCAAATGTCTGCCTTATCAACTGTCGATGGTAGTTTATGCGACTACCATGGTTGTCACGGGTAACGGGGAATCAGGGTTCGATTCCGGAGAGGGAGCCTGAGAAACGGCTACCACATCCACGGAAGGCAGCAGGCGCGCAAATTACCCACT
>NW_028277198.1:0-2500 GCF_051122295.1 Plectrocnemia conspersa | reverse complement strand
TTTTAATTATTACAAAAGTTATTATTTCGAATCGAAAATTATCCGGTCGCAAGTCGAGAGAAGTCCGAGTCGAATCGCGCTCAGAGCGGCCCGTTCCGCCGAATCCCGGCCGCGACCGCGTCGACTTCGGCTTGTTAGGCTAGAGCGAGCGGCTCGGCGACTTTGCACCGCGCCGCCTATACGTGGAGTGCGCGCGAGGCGAGAGCGCGCGGCCGTGTTCGGTCGCGTTTGCTCTCGGCGTTCTCGTCGGCTCCTCGGGTCGAGTCGCTCGCTCTTTCGCTCGCTCGCAACCGTTTGGCGGACGCACCGTATTATTATTGATAATAATGCGCGTGTACGTCGCTTACGGCTCTGCTTCGAGCGTCTACGAGAGAGACGGCTCTTCGAAATCTCGGCATGCGCGAACCGCGGTCGGCGTCAGTCGGCGTCTGCGGTGCGCTCGCGCCTTCCGGGTACCCTTCCGGGTGTGTGGAGGATACTATATGCGATCACGCGCGTGTTTATACGAATCGAGTGATAAGCGGAGAGCGCATCGCGCTCTCCGGCTCTCCAGAGCTCCGCGGCGAGCCGCGTTGTACGGGGCCGTCGGTCGTTCGCGACCGGCGAGCTCGCTGCGCTATTACGGCCCTCCGCTCTAGCGCGGAGAGGCCGCGCACTGTGCGCGTAGACGGGTGAAGATAATATAATAATATATATAAAAGTATATATATAACAAAAAACGATACATATAAATAAAATGTTGTACGTCTTAAAAAAGACGAGACGAGAACGATAGGTAGAGATAGAGGAGGAGAATAATAAATACATGACACGTAAGGAGTGCGTAAGCGGACGCTCTCTACAGAGACGCAAGCTCGCAGCTCCCTGGTTGATCCTGCCAGTAATCATATGCTTGTCTCAAAGACTAAGCCATGCAAGTCTCAGTATAAGCCGTATTAAGGTGAAACCGCGAATGGCTCAATATATCAGTTTTGGTTCCTTAGATCGTACACAGTTACTTGGATAACTGTGGCAATTCTAGAGCTAATACATGCAAACGAAGTTCCGACCGGCGACGGAAGGAATGCTTTTATTAGATCAAAAACCAATCGGCGGAGCGCGCGTTTCGGCGCGCGCCCGTCGCACTCGGAGATGACTCTAGATAACTTTGAGCAGATCGCACGGTCTAGCACCGGCGACGCGTCTTTCAAATGTCTGCCTTATCAACTGTCGATGGTAGTTTATGCGACTACCATGGTTGTCACGGGTAACGGGGAATCAGGGTTCGATTCCGGAGAGGGAGCCTGAGAAACGGCTACCACATCCACGGAAGGCAGCAGGCGCGCAAATTACCCACTCCCGGCACGGGGAGGTAGTGACGAAAAATAACGATACGGGACTCTTACGAGGCCTCGTGATCGGAATGATTACACTTTAAATCCTTTAACGAGGATCCATTGGAGGGCAAGTCTGGTGCCAGCAGCCGCGGTAATTCCAGCTCCAATAGCATATACTAAAGTTGTTGCGGTTAAAAAGCTCGTAGTTGAAATTGTGTCCTGCGGCGTCGGTCTACCGGTTGCGGTACGACAGGCGCGTCTGCGGGGCTTCTCGCCGGTGCGTGTTCACCGCCGGTCGCGTCCGCGCCGCGCGTTCGCGTGCGCGTCGTCGTCTTCGCGACTTCGGCGCGCGCCGCGGGCTCGCGGTCGGCGCGCGAGGCGGGGCCCTCGCGGCTGTTTACTTTGAACAAATTAGAGTGCTCAAAGCGGGCTAATATTTGCCTGAATATTGTGCGCATGGAATAATAGAATAGGACCTCGGTTCTGTTTTGTTGGCTTTCTGACACCAGAGGTAATGATTAATAGGGACAACTGGGGGCATTCGTATTGCGACGTTAGAGGTGAAATTCTTGGATCGTCGCAAGACGGACTAAAGCGAAAGCATTTGCCAAAGGTGTTTTCATTAATCAAGAACGAAAGTTAGAGGTTCGAAGGCGATTAGATACCGCTGTAGTTCTAACCATAAATGATGCCAGCCAGCGATCCGCCGAAGTTTCTTATTTTGATTCGGTGGGCAGCTCCCGGGAAACCAAAGCTTTCGGGCTCCGGGGGGAGTATGGTTGCAAAGCTGAAACTTAAAGGAATTGACGGAAGGGCACCACCAGGAGTGGAGCCTGCGGCTTAATTCGACTCAACACGGGAAAACTCACCAGGCCCGGACACTGGAAGGATTGACGGATTAACAGCTCTTTCTCGATTCGGTGGGTGGTGGTGCATGGCCGCTCTTAGTTGGTGGAGCGATTTGTCAGGTTAATTCCGGTAACGAACGTAACTCTAGCCTATTAAATAGACGTGCTACCGATATCACGAGGGTCCGCGGCCGGGCGGCGCGCGCGCGCTCGCGTCGTTAACGCGGCGCAAGTCGCGCGCGTCCGCCCGCGCGCGCGGTCTTCAACTATCGGCGTACAATGAAAATCTTCTTAGAGGGACCGGTGGTAATTATAGCCACACGAGATTGAGCAATA
>NW_028277197.1:0-47871 GCF_051122295.1 Plectrocnemia conspersa | reverse complement strand
AAAGAGTTAATCTTCTCATGTTGAAGTCACTGTCAGCAAGTATTATCTTTTTATAAAAAACATACTACATAAGTTTGATGTAACTGAATATCTTAAATTTGGCTATTCAGAAAGAGGAATGATGGCACAGAACAAAAATTGTATCTATTTTGCCACATCGGAATTAAAAATAACCCACTCTTAGATATTTTGGCTATCGATTATTCCAGGTATGCAATCACATATTTATAATCATTGTAAAATGTCGTTTATTAGATAACATCCAAGAAACTACACATTTATAAGCTGTCCGACAGCGCCGATTTGATCGACATTAACTTTCAATCCTCACATACTAAGGATATATTACACGTTCATGTTTAAAACATAACTGGTTAATTTAAAATTCTTAAAATCTAACGTATATGTGTATTAAATCGGAAAGCAATGATAATGTTTATGTAATATAAAAGTAAAACTCACTTTTCGGCCTCGGAGCCCGGCGACGGGATTTCAAAATTTGAAGATTTCATTACAAAGATTGTTTTATGATCGTTTATCTAATTTAATCAATGTATTCTTCTTATCCTCAACACATTATGTATATATTTAATTTTCATAGTTATAACACACCTAGTTAATTTGCAATCCGATTATTTATAAAAGCAAAAACTCACTTTTAGGCCTCGGAGCCCGTCGCCGGGAATTCAAAATTTGAAAATTTCATTACGAAGATTATTTTATGATTGTTTATCTAGTTTAATCAATGTATTCTTCTAATCCTCAACACATTATGTATATATTTCATTTTTATTCAGTCAAATGACGAATTAATGAAAATTATTGTCGCGTAGCAAAATTTTATTATTAAATAATAATTATTTAAAAGTGTTGTCACGGTACTGTCTATTTGAATTTGAATGCTTATTTTTCATTGGTCGACGCTATTTGAATATTTGAATGCTTATTTTTGATTGGTCGAAACAACAGAACGCATTACCGGCGGCTGGCTCGAAAATCAATCGGAACAAATTCAATTTTAATTTTTATTATTATTTATTATTATAATTAAATATATTTCCTTTGTTTACGTGTATTGTTACACACCGTTCATACAAAGCGTTACGATTTATAGAGTATAGAATTGAACGGAGAATGTCTCGTTTAAAGTTATGCGCGTCCGGAAGCGACGGCTTAGAACAATTATATATAAGATATAAATATATATATATATATAAGATATATATATGATTTCAACTTTGCTATATGTAGTAATATATATATATATATATATATATATACTTATATTTACATACTTATTATTATTTACATACATCCAATGTATAAATGTTACAGTGAATGTGTAATTTTTCAAAGTCATATTTTACTAGGAAAATTCAAATATATTTTCACCAGTAAATATATATTTCTACTAGCGAAAATATAATTTAAGGCGCTAATATTCTGCTCTAAGATGTCTATAAGCTTAATTTGACAGTTGCGAAACGTCCATTTGCTGTTCAAACCCAAACCTAGCCTAATGAAAGTTATTATTAGATCTAGTCCAAACTACAAACTAAGCCAAATCATCTCTCAGGTAAAAATAAGCTCATATTGCTCCATAATTTGTCTGCATTTATATATTACACTATGTTTTAAAAATATGATAGCTATCCTTACCGATATTACTATGGACTTCTAATATAAGAGGGCTGATCAAAATATATTCAAACCGAATTTTAGTCAATAGGAGAGTGCAAAAAAATTATCACTTCTCAGAAGGCAAAAATACACGTCAAAAGCAATAAAATCGTGTCGGCGCCGTCGCAGTGGGAATACTCGGTAACGAGCGTTCCCACTTCCTAAATAAATTAATAAAATAAATAAAAGCAGAGTTAACCTTTCCCTTACTGTGATATGTATTTACTGGTATTCGACACTAAAAATGTGAATATCTATATGAAAAATAATAGATATGCGGTTCAGAATTTATGTATTCCTCCGTTATATTATTATGAAGTACATCCAATTATAATAATATGTAATTATTTATCTGGAGTGACGGAAAAAAATGATTTGTCGAAAAATCGGGTGTAGAGCAGGGGCGTATATTCAGGGTGTGCTAGGTGTGCGGCGCACACCCGCAAAACCATCTAAAATATAAATTTAGAAATTTAGAAAATTTAGGGCATAAAGCGACATCATTTTGCATACAGTAGTATGCAAAATTATAAAATTTTAATATGCAGTGTATAGTATGCATTGGTATTTGTCAGTCGCTCTAAAAGTTTCCGCGCGACCGACACGCAATGTATTAATCATGTGGCGCGCCGACCTTGAATGCGGCGTTGAAGATATTTTGAATAATCCATTTTCAAAAAGAAGTTATGAAATTAAATTGAAGATCATCAAAATTGGCAAACCACGTCCACCTCTTCCCAATTTATTTATGAAGCATAAAGACAATAAATGTGAATATACAAGACATTTTTCATTTTCGTCATATGAACGAACTGAGTGGTTAACAGGCTGCGAACTTCGATCTAGATTGTTCTGTTGGCCATGTTTATTGTTTTCCAAAGAAAGAAGCGTGTGGAATAAAAGTGGATTTGCTTAGTCATCTGATAACGGCACTGAAAAAACACAAAAGAGCGCAGTCACGCGTTTAATCATTTTTTTCTCTCAAAATGTTTGGAAAACAACGAATTGAAGTAATGATTGACGCTCAACGTAAAGCTAATATAAGTCAACATAATGAACAAGTTAATAAAAATAGAGAAATATTAAAACGAATGATTGACGCAGTAGTATATCCAGGAAAACGATGAGTCCTGTAATTCACTAAACAAAGGAAATTACCTTGAATTTTTAAATGCACTTCGAGAATACGATTCTATTTTGGATACTCATTTAAATACTGCAACGGTGTTTCGTGGTACTGTTATAATCGTACTTCGAAGCGCCACGTTTCGATTCATATCCATGCGCGAAACGGACCTATCGGAGACGAGCTACCCACACCCAATCACAGAAGGGCTTTCCCCCACCAACCAAGTGCGTCCGGCACGTGCCTCGACTACTATATAAGGAGGGTCACGGCCGGCCCAACTCACTCTTTCTTGGGAATCCAAGCCGGGAGGAACTCTCCCTCTACACTTCACTTCTCGTTGGGAATCCAACTAGGGAGGAATCTCCTTCGTCACATCAAGAACTTCTGATAGGGAGGATTCTCCTTCGTCCCATCAAGAACTTCTGAATGGGAAGACCTCTCCCTCTTCAAGAACCTGTCCACGTCCAGGAGGAGTCCGGAGTCTAGACCGTCCGCGCGTCTACTCTTCGTCAACCAGTCCACGAGCGAATTTTGTATCATTTCAAACTCAAAATAAACACATTTACAACCTACCTCTCGCCTATATTAATATTGTCATTCCTAACATGATAATTTTTGGCGCAGTCGGTAGCATTCTGTCGGATACGTCAAGCGGCCCGCCGCAAGCACGTTGATCACGAATCTACACGGCGAGAGTTAGTTAGTTAATTGATTGTTTTGACTTTTCGAAGACAACGAATTCAGGAGATCCAGGAAGGAAGGAGGTCAACGACCTTAAAACAGAGCTTTCGACGTCCAGCCACACGAACACCCACGTACGAGCTGCCTAGTCTTGAGTCTGGAGCCTCACCAGTATAACTGCGTGAGCTGAGAGATCGCCGCTTTTCGAGCAATTTGATCTTCCAAACAAACTGTGAGTCCTTTTATGTCTGTCAGAGTTGCACATACACGCTCAAACCCATCACCTTTATTTTTCGATATTTCAATTCCTGCCCCTTTTATTTCTAATAACCCCAACCCTTCACCTTTAATTTCGAAGGAATCTGTACCTTCAATCGCATCCTTTACAATGTCGATTGAGGAAGTTATCCGTTTCATTCCATGCACGTTCAATCCCAAAACTGGAGATCTGAACGATTTCACCTTTTACTGTGACGAGGCAATTTCAAGTTGCCCGCCAGATTTATTACCTCGACTCATACGTCACATTAAGTTAGCCATCACGGGAGATGCAAAACTTTAAATCTCAAAATTTACGACGTATGAGGAGATTAAAACATTTTTAATTTCGACGTACCAGCGGAAGGTTAATCCCGTTGAACTCCGTAACAAACTTCATGGCGTAAGCCAAAATTCTAGAGAAAAT
The DNA here is from genome assembly GCF_051122295.1 of Plectrocnemia conspersa. Taxonomy (NCBI): domain Eukaryota; kingdom Metazoa; phylum Arthropoda; class Insecta; order Trichoptera; family Polycentropodidae; genus Plectrocnemia; species Plectrocnemia conspersa. The sequence continues at coordinate 43,696 of NW_028277197.1, read as the reverse complement.
GCTCGCGACTTCGCGATCCGCGTTCAAACCCTTTTAAATAAAGCGAAGGATGCTATCCCGGATGATAGGGAGAAGAATATTTAATGGTAAACCAATGTCGTTAGATAGGGAGAAGAATATTTAATGGTAAACCAATGTCGTTAGAAGACATTTTCAATCTTTTGGACGAGGCAGAGAGGTGGCCTGAGAGATATCAGACACCTGAGAGAAAACCACATTATAACAATGTAAACCCTAATTCGAATTTTCATAAACCCTTTTCAAATAATTATTCACCGCGTGATACAAATCAACGCCCTACTTCTAAATCTTTCAATAATAATTATAATAATGCAAATCAACGCCCTAATTCTAACACTTTTAATAAGAATTTTGATTCCAATCAACATTCTTATAATAATTCTTTTCATAAAAATTCTAATCATAATTCGTTTACTAAAAATTCTAACCAACGGTTTAATCCTAATCCTAATAATTCTAATTTCGTTAGGAACCCTTATAGTAAAAACACCTTTTGTAATTATTGCAAAGATGAAGGTCATTTACTTGAAAATTGTAAACTCCGTAGCGAAAGCCAGCTAAAACGCAATGCGAGAGTTAACCATTTAAACTTCAGAGTTCCCGAACCAACTGCCAGGCGAAGGAACAAAACTTTAAACCTATCGGCAGAATCCATTCAATCGCCCCCACGGGAACATTCATAATAATTCAATGTTTAAACAACCCTAAACGTTCTTTACGATTCTTAATCGACACGGGCGCGGGCGTCTCCTTGGTAAGCCCCGAATCGATCCAAGATTTTCAGTTGGATCCAGAGGATACGGTGACCATAATGGGTATCACTAAATCTTCTACCCCCCCTAGAACATTAGGTTCTACCTTTCTTACACTTTTACTCCACGGAAAGCCGGAGATAAAACATCATTTTTAAGTAATTTCTAAATCCGTTTCTAATTTACCATTAGATGGAATCCTTGGTAATGACTTCTTAACAAAACACGGTATAGAGTTAGATTATAAAGATAACGTCCTGAATTTATACGGACTTAAGTATCCCCTTTTAGACCGTGGTCATGAACCTTTTGTAATATTAGAACCTCGTACTGAAACGTTAGTTTCACTTAACGTTTTAAATCCCGAAATTCAAGTCAGAATTATTCCCGATCAACCCATACTTCCCGGCGTATTCTTGTCTCGCGCCTTAACAAAAGTGACAAATTCTAAAGCACTAGCGACTATTTTAAATACTACGGAAACCCACATAAGAGTTTTTCCCCTTTCCGTAACCCTTGAACCCTTTAATGAAGTCGACAGTGAAGAAATTTTATCGCGACCCCAACTATACGATTCGAAACGAAACGTAATTCTCGATAGTCAGTTGGATTTAGCACATCTTAATGAAGAAGAACAACAGTCTATTCTTAAGCTTTGCCATTCTTATAATCATTTATTCCATTTAAAAGGTGAGGAGTTAACGCATACAAACTCAGTTTGCCATAACATCCCCGTTACGTCGCAAGTACCCATTTTTACCAAATCTTATCGATTTCCAGAGGTGCATAAGCAAGAGATCGAAAACCAAATTCAAACAATGTTAGGTTAAGATATAATTCGGGAGAGCACTTCTCCTTGGTCCTCACCTGTTTGGATAGTTCCCAAACGTAGCGACAGTTCAGGCGCTAAAAAGTGGCGCGTAGTCATAGACTACAGGAAGTTGAACAACGTCACCGTTGGCGATGCATACCCTTTGCCCAACATCGCTGACATTCTAGACCAGTTAGGTCATAGTAAATATTTCACCACCTTAGACCTCGCGTCTGGGTACCATCAAATTCCCATTTCTTCGGCCGACGCGGCCAAAACAGCGTTTTCAACCCCAAACGGTCATTTTGAATTCACTCGTATGAGTTTCGGACTTAAGAATGCCCCTGCATGCTTCCAACGGTTAATGAATAACGTGTTAGCCGGCATTCAAGGTATTAAGTGTTTTGTATATTTGGATGATATTGTGGTTTACGCTGACACCTTACAAACTCACGATAGGAAACTTCGTGAAATTTTCCAGCGATTGTCGAAACACAACTTAAAGCTTCAGCCAAATAAATGTGCCTTTTTACGAAGAGAGGTGGGCTATTTAGGCCATATTATTACAGAGGACGGCATCAAACCCGATCCTGATAAAATTGTTTCTATCAAAAATTTTCCGATGTTAAAGAACATCCAACAAGTTCGATCCTTTCTAGGATTAGTCGGGTACTATCGAAAATTCATTTCTGATTTTGCGAAAATTGCTCGCCCTTTAACGTCCTTATTAAAGAAAGACGTACCATTCGTATGGAGAGACAAGGAAGAGAATGCTTTCTCCCAATTGAAAATTAGTATAACTACTCCTCCAATCCTTAGTTATCCTGATTTCGAAAAACCTTTTATTGTCACCACGGACGCTTCCAACCACGCGATAGGAGCGGTCCTTTCTCAAGGAAAGATCCCTAACGATCTTCCTATTTATTTCGCTTCGCGAACTTTAAACCCTGCAGAGACTAACTATTCAGTCACTGAAAAGGAGTTATTAGCCATTGTGTGGGCTTGTAAACATTTCCGACCATATTTGTACGGGAGGAAATTTCAGATAGTTACAGATCATAAGCCATTAACTTGGTTGTTTAATAACAAAGATCCCAGTTCCAGACTAATTCGTTGGCGTTTGAAACTGGAAGAATTCGAATACGAGATTGTGTATAAACCCGGCAAATTAAATGCTAATGCCGACGCTCTCTCTCGTTATCCTCCTGAAGTATCTGTAAATACTTTTTCAATTTTTCTTACGTCTGCGGACTTAAAACATTCTGATGAATCCTATCAGGATTTTATTCAGTTTCATTATATGAACCGGAAACGGTTAAAATATAATTTTCGCGAGTTAGACTCAAACCTTTTAGATCGACAAGATCACATTGCACATTGTGTGTCGGAAGATTTAGAAATGTCAGCCGAACTAGCCGTAGCCATTAAAGAGAGTATTCCTAATTATAACGAGTTAATTAGTAAACCTCATTCTTTACACGAAACTTTACATTCGTCATTAAATTCTTTTTATATTTTTCATGTTGTAACCAAATTAAATTTCTGGGATAAACCCACGTATCCAGATTTATTTTATGCTTTGAAAACCTTACGTAGTGAGTTAGACAAACTAAATATAAAATCTATTTCATTACCGCGCCTTGGTTGCGGTTTAGACCAACTTAAATGGGAAAAGGTCAAACTTATTCTCCATTATATTTTTCGCAATTCAAGTATTCAGGTAACGGTTTGTCACAATCGGATAATCAAGCCGCTTCGAGGAATCATTCCTACCATTTTATATGAGTACCATAACTCTGTAATCGAGGGTCATGCAGGTCAGAATCGCATGTTTAATAAAGTTTGTTTGAAGTATCGTTGGAAAGGTATGCGAAGAGATATATCAAATTATGTTAATCGATGTACATCATGCCAAACCAATAAAGTTCACCGACAACGAATGAAACAACCTATTGTGATCACCACCACAAGCGAAAAACCCTTTGAACGGATAGCGTTGGATATCGTAGGTCCACTTCCAATTTCAGAATCCGGTAATCGGTTCATTTTAACCCTTCAGGACGACTTAACGAAATTCACACAAGCATATCCTATCCCAGATCACGAAGCAGTAACCATTGCCCAAACGTTAACTACTAAGTTTATTTGTAATTTCGGCATTCCCGAATCAATCTTAACAGATCAAGGAAGGGAGTTCACTTCCAACCTTTTCAAGGAAGTAGCCAAGCTTTTCAAGATAAAGCGGGTGCAAACCACCGCTTATCATCCCGAGACTAATGGAGCCCTAGAGAGGACCCATAGTACGATAAAGGATTACTTAAAACATTTTCTGGCACCTGATCAGACTGATTGGGACGAGTGGCTACCTTTTTCGATGTTCAGTTATAATTCTACTCCTTACACGGCTACTAAATTCACCCCTTTTGAGTTAGTGTATGGTCATCCCCCATCACTACCTACTTCTATAACTTCCCCTTCTTTTTCGTCTACGTATGATAGTTATGTAGAGAATCTTAAACTAAAATTAGTTAAATCTTTAGAGGTGGCTAGACAAAACACCATCCATAACAAAGAGAAGGTTTGTACTAAGTACGACAAAACCAAAAAGTTACGTACCTTTAAACCAGGAGATTTGGTTTATTTGATTAATAGTGCTGGAAAGATAGGCACAGCAAGGAAGTTTAACCCAACTTTCACGGGTCCTTATGAGGTAACCTCAATAAACAGTTAGGTAAATATTTCCATAAAAGTGGGAAACAAAATAAGACGAGTCCACATAAATAGGGTTAGATTAAAAAGGTAACTTTTCTCGTACCTGTCCTATTTACGATGAACCCTAGTTATTCTCACGATCAAATGTTTTTGTATTCATATTTCATTACTTTATAAGCATCGTCTTTATAATGTTCTTTACTCCAACTTGAGTAAAATTATTCTTAATCTCATTTTCTTATTTTAGAGATTAATCCTTTTTTTTTTATTATGAAGTTCACGGCACGAGGCCTGAACCATTTCCTTTCATTTTTATGTCATCATCGATGATAATCCATATGATGGATAACCCTTCGTATTCAATTAATTTAATTGAGCTTTTAATTGATTTGTGACATCGGTCATAGCTGGATCAAGTATTGTAACCTGGAAGGAGGTTAAGTGTAACCCTGACCTGAGAGTCGGAGGTGATTCGATGTAATGTTTGAAAAGATATTTTTCCCCCTATCTTGTTCATTCGGAGAATTTTTGGGTCTAGAGTCCCTGGTGTAGTATTGTTTGAAAAGATATTTTTCCCCCTATCTTGTTCATTCGGAGAATTTTGGGTCTAGAGTCCCTGGTGTAGTATTGTTTGAAAAGATATTTTTCCCCTTATCTTGTTCATTCGGAGATTTTTGTCTTTCGATGTAAAGAAGGAATTTTTATTTGTAGCCAAGGAAGAAGTCCTGTGGTGATTCGTCAGTTGATCCAGGTGATTCGTATGTTCATGTTATTTATTTAATTGTGAAATTTTATATTTTCTGATGACAATTGAATTATTTCTTTATTTTCAGTTCTGTTAAAATGAAAATCCTTTTTCTTTTCCTTTTCCTAATCCTGAGCGATTATTCGTAATTTTGGTGGATGTCTGAGGACATTCGTATTGTTAATCTTAATGATTAAAATTTTTTGTATTTGTATTTTATTATGTTTAATAAATACATTTTTTCATGTTTACAATCTTAGCGATAATATTTCGTTGTAATCGTATTGTAATTTTTTATTATAATTGTATTCTCATTGTAAGATTCATTATAGATCCTACCGATCAAATGTATAATTGTAATCACAATTGAAATTTTTATATTTGTTTATCTTTCTAAGATTCCTACCGACACGATGTCGAGTAATTGTAATCGTCATAATAATTGTATTATGTTTTGTAAAATTTCTATGTCATATACTTGTGAATTTTCATTGTATTTGAAATCGCACTTATAATTTTTGTTATACCTGTAATATTGTAAATTAATTATAATTCTACGGTTAAAATTTCGTATACCTGTTATCGAAATTGTATTTTACACTTTTACACTTTTATAATTTTATAATTTTCTATGTTCGTAATTGTGATCGTATTTGTAAAACGACGTTTAAATTTTCATATTTTTGTACTTTGAATTGTACTTTCGTATTTTTGTAATTTCTGTGAACGGAGAAACTAAGCTCCAGAAGTTAGTTTCGTCTTGGGCTCGGAGGTGTTATAATCGTACTTCGACGCGCCACGTTTCGATTCATATCCATGCGCGAAACGGACCTATCGGAGACGAGCTACCAACACCCAATCACAGAAGGGTTTTCCCCCACCAACCAAGTGCGTCCGGCACGTGCCTCGACTGCTATATAAGGAGGGTCACGGCCGGACCAACTCACTGACAGTATTTCGACTCTGTCCGTCGAACTGAGTGGACGTCCCGCGCCCGCTTGCTCCCAGAACAGACCAATGATGACGCCAGCCACCAAAACGCTGCCACAGATGTCGACCTTGGAGGATTTTCAACAAATTATAGAACGCCTCCAGTCAACAATTCTGTCGCAGCAGAAGAAAATAGACCAACTGACCGCCACCATCACTACGCTTCAGCAACTGCCCAAACACGGCAGCCATAGAAAACGTAAAAAACTAATTACTTCGAACCGTTTTTCAGATCTCGAGGAAGAGGGATCCACCTCGTCCGGAATGGAGGAGGAATCCCAGCCGAAGACCGCCGCCCCTGCTATCGAAAAAACCTGCCAACCTGCCCAACGAAAGACCTCTGCCGCCCCGCCGACCCCACAAAACACACAAACCGCCCGTCCAAGCCAATCGACTCCAACGCAGCCACAGCAGCAACCCAGGAAAAAAAAGCGCTAAGTATCACGCCAACACGATACACACAAACAGTCACCAATACAACACAGACGATCCCGCCAATAATTATCGCCGAGCCAACCCCATACAAAAGGGTTGTAGATATAATTAAAAAAGTCATCTCGCTACCGTTCGAGTCAAAAATCTCCAACAAGGGAACAAACTTTCTGCTTAAATCATCAGACGATTTTCGCAAAGCCACCACAGCCCTCAAAAATAACGAAATTGCGTACTACACGTACACGCTTCCGGAGGACAAACCTCTAAAAGTTGTCCTCCGCGGAATCCCCGCCTCAGTCACCGCCGAGGAAGTCAAGGAGGCCCTAACAGAACAGGGCTTCGCAGTCTCCGAGGTCATTCGGATGACATCCAGAGCAACGAAAAAACCACTTCCGTTGGTCTTAGTTAAAATTTCCAAGAGTGATCAACAAAAGGCACTTTTCCAGATCACTTCGCTCCTCCACCTAAAAATAACGGTGGAAAGCTTAAACAGCTCAGCCAAAGCTACCCAATGCCACCGCTGCCAAAGTTTCGGCCACTCCGCACTAAACTGCGCGATGACATACGCCTGCGTCAAGTGCGCCGGACCACATCCGACATTCAATTGCGTCAAAGACGCCAAATCGGCCCCACAATGCATAAATTGCGGTGGCGCACACCCAGCCAGTTACAGAGGCTGCCCCAAATGGCCAGTAAACAAAGCCCACTACGAACAAAAAACCCAGTTCACCAAACCAAATTCACCACCAGCCCGTCAGGTCTCACCACAAATACAATTCAGCCAAATTGCTAAGCCCCCGCCAGCACAAACCCAATTCAATCCGGAGCTAATTGCTCAAATAACGGCAGCGGTTCTTCAAACCCTCTCCGCTAACCCCAACCTTCTGAATGGGCGTAACTAAGGCGGGAAATTCACTGACACTGACATACTGGAACGCAAACGGACTAAACCACAAAATACTTGAACTCAGACATTTTGCACAAACATACAATACGGACTTAATCCTCGTGAACGAAACCCATTTACGAAACTCCAACTCCCCGAAAATCCCCAACTACATCCTCTACAAGGATGACAGGCTCCATGGCAGGGGAGGCGGCACCGCTATCTTCATTAAAAAATCAATCGCCCATATTAGAATCCCCACCCCCGATCTCCACCATACAGAAGCAACAATAATACAAATTCCCACTGCACATTCTGGCAACTTCAAAGTAGTTTCTCTTTATAGCCCACCAAACTCGTCAATAGATCCAAACGATCTAAACAAATTATTTTGCGACAATGACCCAACGATCGTTGCCGGCGATTACAACGCAAAACACCCTCACTGGAACTGCCCAAAAACTTCCCAAAAAGGCGCTGCCCTTTTCAACTATGCCATCAACGCCAACGTCAACATAATAGGCCCGCCTGAACCCACCTGCTACAGTAAAGTAGCCCGCCGTCCTTCTACTATAGACCTCTTAGTCCACAGCAACTTCCCGTGGTCAATAGACCTCCATTCAATAAACGAATTGTCTTCCGACCACAACCCTGTCTTGGTCGAACTCTCGAACCCATTCGTAAACTTCACATCTTCACAACCTAGCTCCCCCTCAGAATCCAAGTACATCAACTGGCTCAAATTTAAATATTATCTGGAAAATAACACAGTCATTCCACACTTCTTGAGAAATAACACCCAAATAGACTCAGCCATAGAATCCCTAACCGAGAGCTACACAGCAGCCCTAGATTTCGCCTCGACTCCAATAACTAACCCGGTAACACGCCCTCAGCTGGATCCGGAAACGCTCTCAGCCATCAGAACCAAAAACCATCACCGCAGACGCTGGCAACGCTACGGCGACCCAGCCGACAAAATCAATATGTCAAAATACCAGGCCATCGCCAGGCGGGCGCTTCGAGAGTTCCATGACAAAACGTGGGAATCGAAACTAAATACACTATCAACCCAAAATAATTCATTATGGAAACTCGCAAAAACTCTCAAAAAACCGTTCCACTATACTCCGCCACTACATTCGTCCAACAACGGACTAGTCTTCACATCAGCGGAGAAAACGGAATGCTTCGCTGACTCCCTAGAAGAACAATTCACCCCAAACACTCCAGATGGTGAAACCCATTCGTTCATAGAAACGGCCAATTCCACCGTTAGAGCAATTATATCTTCCACCCCAATAGACAAAATAAAACTAACTTCCCCGGACGAAATCAGAAATTTCATTCACTCTCTCCACCCGCGAAAAGCCCCCGGTCTCGATAACGTCCCAAATAAGGCACTAACTTACTCACCGAAAAAAACTATAGTAACCATTAATAACATTTTCAATGCTGCTCTGCGAAATAGATACTATCCCCCTGCCTGGAAGTCTGCAATAGTTGTAGTAATCCCAAAACCAAACAAAGACCCCATATTTCCTCAAAACTATAGACCAATTAGCCTCCTCACAGCAGTCAATAAACTGTTTGAAAAAGTCATCCACAAAAGACTCACAAATCTGACTAACGAGCTGAACATCCTCCCGGATGAACAGCACGGATTTAGAAACAAACACAACACGTTACATCAACTACTACGCGTCACCGACACAATCTCCAACAAATTCGCTCATAAAGAATCAACAGTAGCCGTCTTCTTCGACATTGCCCAAGCTTTCGACAGAGTCTGGCACGAAGGCTTATTATTTAAATTACATACATTAAACTTCCCAACGTGCATAATCCAACTAATCGCTTCTTTTCTAAAATCCCGCACATTTCACGTACGCTTTGAGGGCTGTCTCTCATCACCCAGAAATATCAAAGCCGGAGTACCCCAGGGCTCCATAATTTCACCACTACTGTTCAACATTTTTACATCAGACATACCTAAACCAGCTAACCATCATTCCATACTAGCACTCTATGCGGACGACACTGCGCTCCTAAGCTCGTCCAAATCCATACCGTTAGCTCTTTCGCGCATCCAAATAGAAATTGACATACTAGAAAAATGGTACGCCAAGTGGCGTATTAAAATCAACCCAGTAAAAAGCCAAGGGTTAATTTTCACTAAGAAAAATCCGCCCCCCACACCCCAGCTAAAATTCAAAAACACCCCAATCCCTTGGACTACACATGTAAAATACTTGGGCCTAACTCTAGACAAAAAACTAACCTGGAAAACACACATCAAGAACGTAGTACTTAAAGCACGAGCCGCCCACTCAGCACTTTACCCCCTCATTGGTAGAAGAAGCACCCTAAGTCTTAAAAATAAACTTCTTCTCTATAAAGCGATCATCAGACCCACTATAACATACGCCTCCCCCATATGGGGAACGGCCTCTCTCGCCAACTTAAAAACAATACAAGTATGTCAAAACAAAATTCTTCGCAATTGCGTCAACGCACCGTGGTTCATGCGCAACAACCAAATACATGACGACACTGACACCCCCTACATATTCGATCACATACATAAACTTGCTCAACAGTTTTACGACAACATCCCAAAAATTGACAACGACTCAATCAGATACTTAACAGACTACGACCCAAATACCATCCCTCACAAGCACAAACGCCCTATGTTCATCCTTAACCGACAAATACCAGCCATGCTGCCCCAACTTACCTCCAAACCAAACCCCATACAACAATAGCCTCATAAAATCTCAAGCCATTAATTTTCAGACAAGACAAAGGTGTAAAAAGATCATGAGATCTTGGGACACCAGAAACGACATGACCAATGACCAATGACCAACTCACTCTTTCTTGGGAATCCAAGCCGGGAGGAACTCTCCCTCTACACTTCACTTCTCGTTGGGAATCCAACTAGGGAGGAATCTCCTTCGTCACATCAAGAACTTCTGATAGGGAGGATTCTCCTTCGTCCCATCAAGAACTTCTGAATGGGAAGACCTCTCCCTCTTCAAGAACCTGTCCACGTCCAGGAGGAGTCCGGAGTCTAGACCGTCCGCGCGTCTACTCTTCGTAAACTAGTCCACGAGCGAATTTTGTATCATTTCAAACTCAAAATAAACACATTTACAACCTACCTCTCGCCTATATTAATATTGTCATTCCTAACAGTACTTCCCCATCCGTACAGAATGACATAATTGAAGCGATTGGTGATGTTATTAACCCTTCCTGGGCGAAAAGGGGGCCAAAAAGTACCCCAAGAATTTGTTTTTCACTGTAACTTTTTAACTACTACCTTTAAAGAAGATACCAAACAATTTTTCATAAATAAAAACGTTACCCCCAAAGCGGGGAAGCCCGCGCGTCTCGCATATTCATACGCCACATAATATTACATGCAACATTTAAAGAAACATCAAAGTAGTATTTTATTTCTTACCTCGCTGAAGCTGCCTGTCGCTAGGTGGTTATGTGTAATACCTAATGATATAAAAATATATGTTAACACATTAAAAGAAATATGTATTTTATTTAAGACGATAGAGATTTATACGTACAATTTATTACGAAGCCGATTCAGCGGGACGTCTTTTCTATCAGCAATTTGATCTTCTTCTTCTCCGCAAATTATGATTTGTGAATGTGAATAATTATCGAAGCGATATGATTAGCTCACGAGTGCGCTCGAAGCGGACGTGTTTAACCGATCGAGGGCAGTTTATGAGTGAGCCCTGGCTGCCCTGGTGAGCTGCACGGGAGGTGCGGTGCAGTGATGTTGAGCCCTTGGCAAGTATGGACCAATCACCGAACGAGACGTGTTATAGCAGGTGTGCCACCTCGAATGCCCGTCCGAATGTACACATACATACATCAGGGCTGTCATAATTTAATATTAATTAACAAAAGCTATAATAATTAAAATTTAAAAATATGAAAATAATATGGCCTCGACCCGATTCCGGAGCAAAAAGGATGTATAATAAAACATAGAAATGCAGACTGGTCTTAATAAAATATTTTTAAAATGGTGTACGGAAAAATCATCGCAGATAATTTATCACGAGTCTTGAAAATTTGAAGATTAAATTGTCTTTACTTAAATTCATCCGTTACTATAATAAATGAATAGTTAAACAAAAGCATAAACAAATAATAATTATGTGCTTTTCGGAGTCCGTATGGTGTGTCACTTTATTTATAATTTATTGTAAATCTTCCGCTGGGATATAACAAGCGTTAGCCCAATGCGTTACAACGGGATAAACACACCAACTACCATGTGAGTAGTGAGCTATTGACCGAGCTAACTAGATTTTATTTTAATTATTCATCGTGATATTCGTACGCGAGATTAGAAAAATCTAATCTGTGATGAACGATCGAAATTATAAATAAATATAAATAATCAACTACAATCTTCCAAGCGTAATAGAAATTTAAAAACACTAGGGTTTATATGAGATTTGTACTTTAAATTTTAATTATAAGGAATATATTTTTAGTATAAAAATAACAATAATTTTATTCATAATTAGAAAAAAATAGGGTTTATATTTGCGACTTTCCGCTGCGTGCTTTAAGGTGCACTAGAGTCGCGATCGCGTCCCTATATTCTTAACTGTTGCGGCCAGTACGTCAGCACTTGCAAGCAAACTTTCTAAACAAAAATATGCTTACGGCAATAGCTGTGAGGAGTTGGAACAATGTAATTCTGATTGTGATATTTAGGTGTGTGCTATAATTGTTTTTTTTTTATTATTTTTAAATATTTAGCGTTATATTTATTTTTGTATAATGACGCCATCATGACGCATTGGGAAAACCTGTCAAGTTATGATGGTCAGATTAACAATAAAAAAATAAAAAAGCATCAAGGTATTATAAACCGACTTATACCACTGGTCTATCAGTTATTGAAATACACATGGGATATGTCTGGTATATTTATTTTATAACTTGTTAGGTTAGGTTAAATATGAAAAAAAATTTAAATAAATAAAATAAATCACAATATTTTATTTTAATATTGATTAAATCTTTTGTTGTAACCTATAAGGCACAAGCCCAATGCGTTACAACGGAGTAAAACTGTACATACTGAGTAAGTCAATCGGTGAAATCTATATTAATAATTATAAATTATTATATATAATATAATTTATAAGCAATAGATGTCATTGCACTTGGGGCCGGTTTTTTTATAATAGCGCATTTTTTATAAATAAAAATTCAGATGTCGCTGCCGGCGTTTGAACCCGCAACCTCAGAGTTACTAGTCTGAGACGTTACGGACTACATATGGATGTATATTTATATTTATTGTTAAACGAACAAATTAATCACAAGCTGCACATTAATTGTAATTAAAAATAACAATTAATTGAACGTTTTGTATTATAAATTGGTTCCTAATTCTGTCTTGATTGTTCCTGAGGTTGAAAAACATCGCTAATCGTAGAAGTGCTTTAGAAGTTGATACGTTTTTGTTCTTTTTTGAAAATTTCAAAATATCTAAAAAAAAATTCAATTATCTATTTGAACGAAATGTTTTTTTTTTAATTACTTGTAAAAGCAAGAGTTGTCTTTTTACCACATCCGAGTATTTTCGAAGCTACCCTTAAAAAAATAAACTTATGAACTATGTTACGCACAAAATATTTTATCACAAATATGTATGAATACTATTTGAATATTAGTGCAAACATCTGAGTAGAAAATAGTAGATAAAGACCGAATAATATTTAGGTTGGAATCTCTAATCATGATAAAATTTATAAATTGCTTTAAACATTTTACATACACTATAATACACATATCCCCATTACAAATGATGTGCATCATCCCATATAACTTGATACAGTTCCTATTTACTATCGACGAATCTCTAAGGCACTTTACAGTCCTCAGATGAAAAGCTTTGAGGATCGACGGATTGTCGACGCCACCCCCCAGCAACATTAAATACACGTTACTTAGAAATTACAATGCATTGTATTCCAACGCAAATATGGATACGATCCAAATCTGTAACAATACTTGAATATTTTATAGTACAACTAGTTACAGACAATCAAAAAGTTTTTAATTAATCAGTGTATGTCGAAGTGTTTGTAAACTTTGGACTGCTTAGGGCAAACCCCGTCTTTATAATTTCTTTAAAGTGGTCATCTAATAACGAATCAAATGTGGTGACCACGTTCTTTTTCTGTTAAGGAAATAAACTATTTGACTACTTTGCCGAGTGCAAAGAGTAATAACAAAGTTATAAAAGATTTGACCTCAAAAATTCATGTTTATGGTATTGGAAAGTCTTCAAACCATTGTGTTTTAAATATGCTGATTACTTTAGAGAGTTCATTTATAAAGCGCCGATGATTAAATGGCGCTATTTAACGGATCCCTACACGCTTTTAGCGATAATTGCATAAATTTATAATCACCACATCTGAAGTGCATCCTCTCGGCGGCTCGTTTCAAAAACCGTTACAGAATTCACGTGGTCTATTTTTTAATGGACCATAATTTGCGTAATTTAAAGAGTGCGTATATTATAAATAATTAAATTCAATAGAAATAAGATGATTTTGAATTAATTTTAATAATAATACTTATAAATGATTAAATATAGACTTATAAATTAGTAATAAGTTTGAGTGATATTTTAAACATTAAAAATATTATCATGATAGAAATTCTATATAAAATAAAAACGATTTACTTAAGATAGTGGAAAAAAAAAAAATATATATTTTAGTTCAAGTTTTAATTAATACATAATAGAATAATTTACATTTGTGCTTGCATGTTTGGTGAAACCAACTATGATATTTAATACTACTAATAATATTATATATATCGTTACCATTTATGTTCTTAGTTAAGTTTTTTTGTGTTTTGTTTTCATTTTAGATTTGTTCACGTAATTGTTAAAAGCTAAGCGGAAGCCAGGAAACAGTGAGGCGGATGCTCTAGAAATAATACGACGGTAGTTATAGCAACCAATTATATTTATTTACTTTATCACTTCATATTTATAGTAAAAATATAATTTGATAAACGTGTGATAATAATGATCTCAGTACCTACTCAGTGAATATACTATTTAGGGTTTTTGTTGGGGTATAGCCTAATAAAATACATATTAAATAAATTTGCTATCTAGTTTTGATTTTTGTTTCTGATTCTTATTAAATTTGAGGTATAAATATATATTTTAACTGGTTATAAATAACTATTTTTGATGCAACACTTATATGTGGTCCTGACAGATTCTTTTTTATCTTATAAAAATTTAGGGATTTATTCAGGAATCAACTTTTTACAATGTAAATCTTTATGATTTGAATACTATCATTATGATTTTTGAATAAACTTCATGAAATATCTTAGCTATCATAACTTTTCTTATATGATTGTTATGAAAATGTAATCCGTGGATGACCCTCATTACATGCAGACTCAACAGGTGTTATCTCACTGGATGAGGTCAGATGTTTGAGTCATACGTAGTCATAATGATAAAAATATTTTTGTTAATCTCGCACATCGACTGACTAAGGCAATAAAATATCACAAGCTTATACATCTTGCAACTAATTAATCTGTATATTATTTGGTAGTTTTATTCCAATATTTATTGCGTTATGGGTGTGTACTATTCTATCTCTTGTTTATGTTTCTAATTAGAGAATAGCTCTTAGGTGAATATATTTTTGCATTCTTACAATCTTATTGTTTTATTTATAATAATTATAGTGAATATTTTACACAATAGTGTTATTTATCAAAATTTGACCCACCCTGTATCATAGACTTTGGACACCCTAATATGCAGGTATGCACGGTAGCCTTGTTTTAGAGATGAGGGGTGCTGCATCATTCGATTATCGAGTTTCCGCATGTGACTTTTCACGTGGCGAAGTCAAAATCGAAATGAAAAACTATAAATGATGAAATTCGCCAAAACGGTAAACTAAATCATTACAAATCATAACTATTAATAACAAAATGCTAAAAATAATAATTTATTTTTCTTCGAAATTCTCGCATCCTTCTCATTATATTTATTACCGAAGTTTCGACCTCCATGTTGGAGACATCATCGTAGGCACAGTCTTTGAACGCAAATTTTCTGGTTGAATAGTTTTCGATTCAATAACCATACGATAAAATATTGCGATTAGAGACCTTATTATCACTGTAAAACTTATATTTATAATCGTTTAAAAGTAATTTTGTTAAGCAATAAAATGAAAAACATTTCTATTTTTGCAAGAAATTAATATCTTTTCACTAGGAAAAATATAAATATAGATATTAATAAAAATATATTGTATTATCTTACTAAACACATTTAGGATCGCTTCTGAAAGTTCATATTTAGGAAAGGTTTACATAGTGAGCAATTGGCCAATTGGGAGAAGTGCAAACAGAAGTGAGAGCAACAGGGTATATCGTAATCGAAACAAGAGCAACAGGTTAGCAAAAGAAACCCTTTTTCCAAATTTTAGAAATCTTAAGTGAAAAAGTTATATGGAACATTAGAAAAAAAAATAGTGATCATTATACATAATAATAATTCTAACTGATCATCTAGCATTTTAAAACCTCATTTACAAATAGTGGATATTAAGATATTTATTTAAAATATAACTAGGTCGTACATGCTATGCTACAATCAGTGGTTCCCAAATATTTTTTTGCTGAATCCAGCTTTTTCTAAGGCGTCATATGTCAAATTATAACAAGTAATCATTTTTAGAGACTCCTGAAAACGGTTATTAATAAGTGAGTTACTAAATATCTGAGTGTAGCATAGTGTACAGTAGGTTCTCGAGTTACGCGGTTTCTACTTACGCGGATTCGTAGTTACGCGGTTAAAAATTTCGAAAATTTAAAATTTGTTATAATATCGATGTTGATATAGATTTGCGCGTAATTTTTTGTTCCTGGTTGATAATGCACCGGGACATCCACCGTGTGATCACGAACATATCAAAATAGCATTTTTGCCCCCAAATACGACCTCTATAATATTATACAACATATGGATCAAGGTCTAATACAAAGCTTTAAAAAATATTACTTAAGGACAATTTTTAGAAATGCCATAAAGGTAACTGAAGGGCAAACAGTATATCACTGACACAGTTTTTGAAAGAACACAATATTTATGAAGCTGTTAAAAATATTGGTGTTGCCTGGAATGAAATTGTAAAGTCTACCATGAAAAACGTTTGGAAGAAGCTTACTCCTCAATTTTTTGAAGTTGTTGAAGACCCCATGCAGGAAGATAACATAATTAATGATCTTGTTGAAATGACAAACCAATTAAATTTAAATCTAAATGAAAATGATTTCATTGAATTGTTAGAAAATCATAGAGTGGAATTAAACAATGAACATTTAATAGAACTTGAAGAATATAGAAACAACGGCGGTGATTCGGAGGAGGAAGTCAAAGAAACAAAAGAATTTGAGTACAAAAAATGAAAGAATGCCTCAATTTGATAGACCAAGGAATGGCTGGATTAAAAGCACAAGATCCCGACATTGATCGGTTTGAGAAAGCCAATAAAGCAGTTCAGGACGCTATTTCCTGTTATAAAAATATCTATTATGAGAAAAAAAGATCTAGTGTACAATCTTCACTGGATAAGTACGGTTTCTTATTAGATAAAAGAAATCCAACACCTAAAGATATTGAAATGGAATAGTATAGACATTATGACATGATATTTTAATGAATATGTATGTATAAATATTATTTTTATGTTTCTCATTTTATTTTGTAAAAAAAGTTAAGATTATAATGTATGTAGACAATTTAACACATAGAATAAATTTTTATAATGCTTTTATTTTCATTTTAACCTAATGTATACATACAAGAAGACGGCATTTAGTTATTTTAAGTATCGTTCGGATGATTGGGGGAATGTATTAATATTTAATACATATCGGATGGGTATTCCTCTACTTACGCGATTTTCGACTTACGCGAATTTTTCTGGAACGAATTAAACGCGTAAGTCGAGAACTTACTGTATATTGTTTATTTAAATTTAAAAAAACATATGTGTATGCATGCAGCCGTATTAGCGTGTTGGTAGAGTACTGGGTAAACAATCCCTAATAATAATTTTTAATACATTAGACTAACTCATCGCAAATACTATCATATTTCGATAAAAACATTTCTTATCTCGTAGACCGATCAAGTTTCGATAGTGTTTGCGATTATACACGTCTGTCTGATTGTCACAAGATATTATGTCTGCGATTGTGTGAAAACTATCCGACCGATTTCTATGAAAATCTTTATTAAAAATAGACTAGAAAATCTTGACAAAAAAAATGGAATATTAAATTTATAAATAAATATTGAAAATCAGCAAGTATCGCAAATATTGAAGATACATTCGTTGAAGCAAAACGTTTTATAAATATTTATTTCAAAATGATAAATAAGGAGAGTAAGCCGCCTCTTAAGAAGATTGTCTAAATATAGATTGTATAGGTATAATATATGCTTATGTTTTTCACATGTATTTCGTTCATAGACGTTAAAAAAAATTGTCCTGCGTTATAATAAATATTAGAAAATATAGTTCTACGATTCATTGGAAAAATCATTCCATAGAATATCGGCGGAAGCCCGTTTGTCTGTGTGTATTTCTGTCACAACAATTTTGTCTCCCTGATTGTGCAAAAAACTACCAGACTAATGATAATGAAGTATTATTTTCACGAGCCTATGAATAGGTACTATAAATGCGAAGGATAAATAATATGTGTTATGGTGATAAAGCACAAGAGATATGATTCAATGCTAATGAAAAGAAACTAATCGTTTCTGAGATTTTTTTATCATACGAAATGAGTCAGAAAGCGATAAAGATTACTCTTATAATAATATTTAAAATATCAACTGCAAATCAAATAAAAGTTATGGTGTGTTATAATAACAGAAGATAAGAAAAACATTATATCAAGTTGCGTATTCTTTGTTGGTATTTTGTTATATATTTGATTATGACGTATAGCGTGTACATATGTAAATGTACTTCTCTTAATAACTGAAAAATGTAAATAATATATAATATTTATGTAATTACAAATACTGTAGCGTGTAATAAAATTTTAAATATTTTTTTATTAAATTGGTAATTAATGTAATGTTATAAATTGGCGGATCTCGATACATATAGCACACAGATGCCATCAATTTTATGTTTTTGTAATATATCGCGTGTCGTTTATGAATCCTGTAGTTTTGTAGGTTACGAGAATGGTATGAAGTCTTCAATGTAACTTAACTACTATTCTCAGCTTTCAGGTTATATATGATAGTAATAGTTCATGTACCAAGACAAAGGTTTTACAAGAGGTATGTGATTCGTAGAACAATTGTAAATATTTAACAATATTTATGTATGTATTTGTCCAACTCAAATTTCATATTCAAATTTAATACAGAATACACTAATTGCAAAAGTTATTTTCAAGCTAGTCACATCGTGTCAGGTAGCTAGAATTCCACTGCAAATAACAGCATTATACATCAAATATTGTCAATTTGATTGTAATGAAAACATCGATCGCTGAAATAGTAATAGGACAGACGGTATTTGAGGGTAACGTTGATTAACTTTGGCAATGCATCAAAGGGGTGCACTTTGAACCAATTTACTGGTGGATGGTACTTAAAATAAAAAAATGATGGTTTGATTTAAATACAATTTATAAAGAACAACACAATATTTTTTAGAATTTTATAAAATATTATGTATTTAATAAAATACATAATATTTTATGAAATAAAATTCTAACTAAATTACCATCAACATATATAATAGCTTAGAATACTTATTTACTATGTTTTTAGGTAGCATATACATTTGTTTCAGATACATGTCCACCTAGGAAATCAATAGTAATCATGCAAAAAGAATACCGTGGGATTCTCTACTAGCATATACATAACAAATATCATAAGATAATCAGAAATATAATACGACAAATATACTCTAACTCAACGTCAAAAGGTGTCGGTTTGTTACAACGGAGGTTAGGCATACAACAAATGTAGAGAATCCCACGGTATTCTTTTTGCATGATTACTATTGATTTCCTAGGTGGACATGTATCTGAAACAAATGTATATGCTACCTAAAAACATAGTAAATAAGTATTCTAAGCTATTATATATGTTGATGGTAATTTAGTTAGAATTTTATTTCATAAAATATTATGTATTTTATTAAATACATAATATTTTATAAAATTCTAAAAAATATTGTGTTGTTCTTTATAAATTGTATTTAAATCAAACCATCATTTTTTTATTTTAAGTACCATCCACCAGTAAATTGGTTCAAAGTGCACCCCTTTGATGCATTGCCAAAGTTAATCAACGTTACCCTCAAATACCGTCTGTCCTATTACTATTTCAGCGATCGATGTTTTCATTACAATCAAATTGACAATATTTGATGTATAATGCTGTTATTTGCAGTGGAATTCTAGCTACCTGACACGATGTGACTAGCTTGAAAATAACTTTTGCAATTAGTGTATTCTGTATTAAATTTGAATATGAAATTTGAGTTGGACAAATACATACATAAATATTGTTAAATATTTACAATTGTTCTACGAATCACATACCTCTTGTAAAACCTTTGTCTTGGTACATGAACTATTACTATCATATATAACCTGAAAGCTGAGAATAGTAGTTAAGTTACATTGAAGACTTCATACCATTCTCGTAACCTACAAAACTACAGGATTCATAAACGACACGCGATATATTACAAAAACATAAAATTGATGGCATCTGTGTGCTATATGTATCGAGATCCGCCAATTTATAACATTACATTAATTACCAATTTAATAAAAAAATATTTAAAATTTTATTACACGCTACAGTATTTGTAATTACATAAATATTATATATTATTTACATTTTTCAGTTATTAAGAGAAGTACATTTACATATGTACACGCTATACGTCATAATCAAATATATAACAAAATACCAACAAAGAATACGCAACTTGATATAATGTTTTTCTTATCTTCTGTTATTATAACACACCATAACTTTTATTTGATTTGCAGTTGATATTTTAAATATTATTATAAGAGTAATCTTTATCGCTTTCTGACTCATTTCGTATGATAAAAAAATCTCAGAAACGATTAGTTTCTTTTCATTAGCATTGAATCATATCTCTTGTGCTTTATCACCATAACACATATTATTTATCCTTCGCATTTATAGTACCTATTCATAGGCTCGTGAAAATAATACTTCATTATCATTAGTCTGGTAGTTTTTTGCACAATCAGGGAGACAAAATTGTTGTGACAGAAATACACACAGACAAACGGGCTTCCGCCGATATTCTATGGAATGATTTTTCCAATGAATCGTAGAACTATATTTTCTAATATTTATTATAACGCAGGACAATTTTTTTTAACGTCTATGAACGAAATACATGTGAAAAACATAAGCATATATTATACCTATACAATCTATATTTAGACAATCTTCTTAAGAGGCGGCTTACTCTCCTTATTTATCATTTTGAAATAAATATTTATAAAACGTTTTGCTTCAACGAATGTATCTTCAATATTTGCGATACTTGCTGATTTTCAATATTTATTTATAAATTTAATATTCCATTTTTTTTGTCAAGATTTTCTAGTCTATTTTTAATAAAGATTTTCATAGAAATCGGTCGGATAGTTTTCACACAATCGCAGACATAATATCTTGTGACAATCAGACAGACGTGTATAATCGCAAACACTATCGAAACTTGATCGGTCTACGAGATAAGAAATGTTTTTATCGAAATATGATAGTATTTGCGATGAGTTAGTCTAATGTATTAAAAATTATTATTAGGGATTGTTTACCCAGTACTCTACCAACACGCTAATACGGCTGCATGCATACACATATGTTTTTTTAAATTTAAATAAACAATATACAGTAAGTTCTCGACTTACGCGTTTAATTCGTTCCAGAAAAATTCGCGTAAGTCGAAAATCGCGTAAGTAGAGGAATACCCATCCGATATGTATTAAATATTAATACATTCCCCCAATCATCCGAACGATACTTAAAATAACTAAATGCCGTCTTCTTGTATGTATACATTAGGTTAAAATGAAAATAAAAGCATTATAAAAATTTATTCTATGTGTTAAATTGTCTACATACATTATAATCTTAACTTTTTTTACAAAATAAAATGAAGGTGTTGGATTTCTTTTATCTAATAAGAAACCGTACTTATCCAGTGAAGATTGTACACTAGATCTTTTTTTCTCATAATAGATATTTTTATAACAGGAAATAGCGTCCTGAACTGCTTTATTGGCTTTCTCAAACCGATCAATGTCGGGATCTTGTGCTTTTAATCCAGCCATTCCTTGGTCTATCAAATTGAGGCATTCTTTCATTTTTTGTACTCAAATTCTTTTGTTTCTTTGACTTCCTCCTCCGAATCACCGCCGTTGTTTCTATATTCTTCAAGTTCTATTAAATGTTCATTGTTTAATTCCACTCTATGATTTTCTAACAATTCAATGAAATCATTTTCATTTAGATTTAAATTTAATTGGTTTGTCATTTCAACAAGATCATTAATTATGTTATCTTCCTGCATGGGGTCTTCAACAACTTCAAAAAATTGAGGAGTAAGCTTCTTCCAAACGTTTTTCATGGTAGACTTTACAATTTCATTCCAGGCAACACCAATATTTTTAACAGCTTCATAAATATTGTGTTCTTTCAAAAACTGTGTCAGTGATATACTGTTTGCCCTTCAGTTACCTTTATGGCATTTCTAAAAATTGTCCTTAAGTAATATTTTTTAAAGCTTTGTATTAGACCTTGATCCATATGTTGTATAATATTATAGAGGTCGTATTTGGGGGCAAAAATGCTATTTTGATATGTTCGTGATCACACGGTGGATGTCCCGGTGCATTATCAACCAGGAACAAAAAATTACGCGCAAATCTATATCAACATCGATATTATAACAAATTTTAAATTTTCGAAATTTTTAACCGCGTAACTACGAATCCGCGTAAGTAGAAACCGCGTAACTCGAGAACCTACTGTACACTATGCTACACTCAGATATTTAGTAACTCACTTATTAATAACCGTTTTCAGGAGTCTCTAAAAATGATTACTTGTTATAATTTGACATATGACGCCTTAGAAAAAGCTGGATTCAGCAAAAAAATATTTGGGAACCACTGATTGTAGCATAGCATGTACGACCTAGTTATATTTTAAATAAATATCTTAATATCCACTATTTGTAAATGAGGTTTTAAAATGCTAGATGATCAGTTAGAATTATTATTATGTATAATGATCACTATTTTTTTTTCTAATGTTCCATATAACTTTTTCACTTAAGATTTCTAAAATTTGGAAAAAGGGTTTCTTTTGCTAACCTGTTGCTCTTGTTTCGATTACGATATACCCTGTTGCTCTCACTTCTGTTTGCACTTCTCCCAATTGGCCAATTGCTCACTATGTAAACCTTTCCTAAATATGAACTTTCAGAAGCGATCCTAAATGTGTTTAGTAAGATAATACAATATATTTTTATTAATATCTATATTTATATTTTTCCTAGTGAAAAGATATTAATTTCTTGCAAAAATAGAAATGTTTTTCATTTTATTGCTTAACAAAATTACTTTTAAACGATTATAAATATAAGTTTTACAGTGATAATAAGGTCTCTAATCGCAATATTTTATCGTATGGTTATTGAATCGAAAACTATTCAACCAGAAAATTTGCGTTCAAAGACTGTGCCTACGATGATGTCTCCAACATGGAGGTCGAAACTTCGGTAATAAATATAATGAGAAGGATGCGAGAATTTCGAAGAAAAATAAATTATTATTTTTAGCATTTTGTTATTAATAGTTATGATTTGTAATGATTTAGTTTACCGTTTTGGCGAATTTCATCATTTATAGTTTTTCATTTCGATTTTGACTTCGCCACGTGAAAAGTCACATGCGGAAACTCGATAATCGAATGATGCAGCACCCCTCATCTCTAAAACAAGGCTACCGTGCATACCTGCATATTAGGGTGTCCAAAGTCTATGATACAGGGTGGGTCAAATTTTGATAAATAACACTATTGTGTAAAATATTCACTATAATTATTATAAATAAAACAATAAGATTGTAAGAATGCAAAAATATATTCACCTAAGAGCTATTCTCTAATTAGAAACATAAACAAGAGATAGAATAGTACACACCCATAACGCAATAAATATTGGAATAAAACTACCAAATAATATACAGATTAATTAGTTGCAAGATGTATAAGCTTGTGATATTTTATTGCCTTAGTCAGTCGATGTGCGAGATTAACAAAAATATTTTTATCATTATGACTACGTATGACTCAAACATCTGACCTCATCCAGTGAGATAACACCTGTTGAGTCTGCATGTAATGAGGGTCATCCACGGATTACATTTTCATAACAATCATATAAGAAAAGTTATGATAGCTAAGATATTTCATGAAGTTTATTCAAAAATCATAATGATAGTATTCAAATCATAAAGATTTACATTGTAAAAAGTTGATTCCTGAATAAATCCCTAAATTTTTATAAGATAAAAAAGAATCTGTCAGGACCACATATAAGTGTTGCATCAAAAATAGTTATTTATAACCAGTTAAAATATATATTTATACCTCAAATTTAATAAGAATCAGAAACAAAAATCAAAACTAGATAGCAAATTTATTTAATATGTATTTTATTAGGCTATACCCCAACAAAAACCCTAAATAGTATATTCACTGAGTAGGTACTGAGATCATTATTATCACACGTTTATCAAATTATATTTTTACTATAAATATGAAGTGATAAAGTAAATAAATATAATTGGTTGCTATAACTACCGTCGTATTATTTCTAGAGCATCCGCCTCACTGTTTCCTGGCTTCCGCTTAGCTTTTAACAATTACGTGAACAAATCTAAAATGAAAACAAAACACAAAAAAACTTAACTAAGAACATAAATGGTAACGATATATATAATATTATTAGTAGTATTAAATATCATAGTTGGTTTCACCAAACATGCAAGCACAAATGTAAATTATTCTATTATGTATTAATTAAAACTTGAACTAAAATATATATTTTTTTTTTTTCCACTATCTTAAGTAAATCGTTTTTATTTTATATAGAATTTCTATCATGATAATATTTTTAATGTTTAAAATATCACTCAAACTTATTACTAATTTATAAGTCTATATTTAATCATTTATAAGTATTATTATTAAAATTAATTCAAAATCATCTTATTTCTATTGAATTTAATTATTTATAATATACGCACTCTTTAAATTACGCAAATTATGGTCCATTAAAAAATAGACCACGTGAATTCTGTAACGGTTTTTGAAACGAGCCGCCGAGAGGATGCACTTCAGATGTGGTGATTATAAATTTATGCAATTATCGCTAAAAGCGTGTAGGGATCCGTTAAATAGCGCCATTTAATCATCGGCGCTTTATAAATGAACTCTCTAAAGTAATCAGCATATTTAAAACACAATGGTTTGAAGACTTTCCAATACCATAAACATGAATTTTTGAGGTCAAATCTTTTATAACTTTGTTATTACTCTTTGCACTCGGCAAAGTAGTCAAATAGTTTATTTCCTTAACAGAAAAAGAACGTGGTCACCACATTTGATTCGTTATTAGATGACCACTTTAAAGAAATTATAAAGACGGGGTTTGCCCTAAGCAGTCCAAAGTTTACAAACACTTCGACATACACTGATTAATTAAAAACTTTTTGATTGTCTGTAACTAGTTGTACTATAAAATATTCAAGTATTGTTACAGATTTGGATCGTATCCATATTTGCGTTGGAATACAATGCATTGTAATTTCTAAGTAACGTGTATTTAATGTTGCTGGGGGGTGGCGTCGACAATCCGTCGATCCTCAAAGCTTTTCATCTGAGGACTGTAAAGTGCCTTAGAGATTCGTCGATAGTAAATAGGAACTGTATCAAGTTATATGGGATGATGCACATCATTTGTAATGGGGATATGTGTATTATAGTGTATGTAAAATGTTTAAAGCAATTTATAAATTTTATCATGATTAGAGATTCCAACCTAAATATTATTCGGTCTTTATCTACTATTTTCTACTCAGATGTTTGCACTAATATTCAAATAGTATTCATACATATTTGTGATAAAATATTTTGTGCGTAACATAGTTCATAAGTTTATTTTTTTAAGGGTAGCTTCGAAAATACTCGGATGTGGTAAAAAGACAACTCTTGCTTTTACAAGTAATTAAAAAAAAAACATTTCGTTCAAATAGATAATTGAATTTTTTTTTAGATATTTTGAAATTTTCAAAAAAGAACAAAAACGTATCAACTTCTAAAGCACTTCTACGATTAGCGATGTTTTTCAACCTCAGGAACAATCAAGACAGAATTAGGAACCAATTTATAATACAAAACGTTCAATTAATTGTTATTTTTAATTACAATTAATGTGCAGCTTGTGATTAATTTGTTCGTTTAACAATAAATATAAATATACATCCATATGTAGTCCGTAACGTCTCAGACTAGTAACTCTGAGGTTGCGGGTTCAAACGCCGGCAGCGACATCTGAATTTTTATTTATAAAAAATGCGCTATTATAAAAAAACCGGCCCCAAGTGCAATGACATCTATTGCTTATAAATTATATTATATATAATAATTTATAATTATTAATATAGATTTCACCGATTGACTTACTCAGTATGTACAGTTTTACTCCGTTGTAACGCATTGGGCTTGTGCCTTATAGGTTACAACAAAAGATTTAATCAATATTAAAATAAAATATTGTGATTTATTTTATTTATTTAAATTTTTTTTCATATTTAACCTAACCTAACAAGTTATAAAATAAATATACCAGACATATCCCATGTGTATTTCAATAACTGATAGACCAGTGGTATAAGTCGGTTTATAATACCTTGATGCTTTTTTATTTTTTTATTGTTAATCTGACCATCATAACTTGACAGGTTTTCCCAATGCGTCATGATGGCGTCATTATACAAAAATAAATATAACGCTAAATATTTAAAAATAATAAAAAAAAAACAATTATAGCACACACCTAAATATCACAATCAGAATTACATTGTTCCAACTCCTCACAGCTATTGCCGTAAGCATATTTTTGTTTAGAAAGTTTGCTTGCAAGTGCTGACGTACTGGCCGCAACAGTTAAGAATATAGGGACGCGATCGCGACTCTAGTGCACCTTAAAGCACGCAGCGGAAAGTCGCAAATATAAACCCTATTTTTTTCTAATTATGAATAAAATTATTGTTATTTTTATACTAAAAATATATTCCTTATAATTAAAATTTAAAGTACAAATCTCATATAAACCCTAGTGTTT
This sequence comes from Plectrocnemia conspersa, assembly GCF_051122295.1. NCBI lineage: Eukaryota > Metazoa > Arthropoda > Insecta > Trichoptera > Polycentropodidae > Plectrocnemia > Plectrocnemia conspersa. Next base: position 16,776 of record NW_028277197.1, on the reverse strand, counting down.
TTAAATTTCTATTACGCTTGGAAGATTGTAGTTGATTATTTATATTTATTTATAATTTCGATCGTTCATCACAGATTAGATTTTTCTAATCTCGCGTACGAATATCACGATGAATAATTAAAATAAAATCTAGTTAGCTCGGTCAATAGCTCACTACTCACATGGTAGTTGGTGTGTTTATCCCGTTGTAACGCATTGGGCTAACGCTTGTTATATCCCAGCGGAAGATTTACAATAAATTATAAATAAAGTGACACACCATACGGACTCCGAAAAGCACATAATTATTATTTGTTTATGCTTTTGTTTAACTATTCATTTATTATAGTAACGGATGAATTTAAGTAAAGACAATTTAATCTTCAAATTTTCAAGACTCGTGATAAATTATCTGCGATGATTTTTCCGTACACCATTTTAAAAATATTTTATTAAGACCAGTCTGCATTTCTATGTTTTATTATACATCCTTTTTGCTCCGGAATCGGGTCGAGGCCATATTATTTTCATATTTTTAAATTTTAATTATTATAGCTTTTGTTAATTAATATTAAATTATGACAGCCCTGATGTATGTATGTGTACATTCGGACGGGCATTCGAGGTGGCACACCTGCTATAACACGTCTCGTTCGGTGATTGGTCCATACTTGCCAAGGGCTCAACATCACTGCACCGCACCTCCCGTGCAGCTCACCAGGGCAGCCAGGGCTCACTCATAAACTGCCCTCGATCGGTTAAACACGTCCGCTTCGAGCGCACTCGTGAGCTAATCATATCGCTTCGATAATTATTCACATTCACAAATCATAATTTGCGGAGAAGAAGAAGATCAAATTGCTGATAGAAAAGACGTCCCGCTGAATCGGCTTCGTAATAAATTGTACGTATAAATCTCTATCGTCTTAAATAAAATACATATTTCTTTTAATGTGTTAACATATATTTTTATATCATTAGGTATTACACATAACCACCTAGCGACAGGCAGCTTCAGCGAGGTAAGAAATAAAATACTACTTTGATGTTTCTTTAAATGTTGCATGTAATATTATGTGGCGTATGAATATGCGAGACGCGCGGGCTTCCCCGCTTTGGGGGTAACGTTTTTATTTATGAAAAATTGTTTGGTATCTTCTTTAAAGGTAGTAGTTAAAAAGTTACAGTGAAAAACAAATTCTTGGGGTACTTTTTGGCCCCCTTTTCGCCCAGGAAGGGTTAATAACATCACCAATCGCTTCAATTATGTCATTCTGTACGGATGGGGAAGTACTGTTAGGAATGACAATATTAATATAGGCGAGAGGTAGGTTGTAAATGTGTTTATTTTGAGTTTGAAATGATACAAAATTCGCTCGTGGACTAGTTTACGAAGAGTAGACGCGCGGACGGTCTAGACTCCGGACTCCTCCTGGACGTGGACAGGTTCTTGAAGAGGGAGAGGTCTTCCCATTCAGAAGTTCTTGATGGGACGAAGGAGAATCCTCCCTATCAGAAGTTCTTGATGTGACGAAGGAGATTCCTCCCTAGTTGGATTCCCAACGAGAAGTGAAGTGTAGAGGGAGAGTTCCTCCCGGCTTGGATTCCCAAGAAAGAGTGAGTTGGTCATTGGTCATTGGTCATGTCGTTTCTGGTGTCCCAAGATCTCATGATCTTTTTACACCTTTGTCTTGTCTGAAAATTAATGGCTTGAGATTTTATGAGGCTATTGTTGTATGGGGTTTGGTTTGGAGGTAAGTTGGGGCAGCATGGCTGGTATTTGTCGGTTAAGGATGAACATAGGGCGTTTGTGCTTGTGAGGGATGGTATTTGGGTCGTAGTCTGTTAAGTATCTGATTGAGTCGTTGTCAATTTTTGGGATGTTGTCGTAAAACTGTTGAGCAAGTTTATGTATGTGATCGAATATGTAGGGGGTGTCAGTGTCGTCATGTATTTGGTTGTTGCGCATGAACCACGGTGCGTTGACGCAATTGCGAAGAATTTTGTTTTGACATACTTGTATTGTTTTTAAGTTGGCGAGAGAGGCCGTTCCCCATATGGGGGAGGCGTATGTTATAGTGGGTCTGATGATCGCTTTATAGAGAAGAAGTTTATTTTTAAGACTTAGGGTGCTTCTTCTACCAATGAGGGGGTAAAGTGCTGAGTGGGCGGCTCGTGCTTTAAGTACTACGTTCTTGATGTGTGTTTTCCAGGTTAGTTTTTTGTCTAGAGTTAGGCCCAAGTATTTTACATGTGTAGTCCAAGGGATTGGGGTGTTTTTGAATTTTAGCTGGGGTGTGGGGGGCGGATTTTTCTTAGTGAAAATTAACCCTTGGCTTTTTACTGGGTTGATTTTAATACGCCACTTGGCGTACCATTTTTCTAGTATGTCAATTTCTATTTGGATGCGCGAAAGAGCTAACGGTATGGATTTGGACGAGCTTAGGAGCGCAGTGTCGTCCGCATAGAGTGCTAGTATGGAATGATGGTTAGCTGGTTTAGGTATGTCTGATGTAAAAATGTTGAACAGTAGTGGTGAAATTATGGAGCCCTGGGGTACTCCGGCTTTGATATTTCTGGGTGATGAGAGACAGCCCTCAAAGCGTACGTGAAATGTGCGGGATTTTAGAAAAGAAGCGATTAGTTGGATTATGCACGTTGGGAAGTTTAATGTATGTAATTTAAATAATAAGCCTTCGTGCCAGACTCTGTCGAAAGCTTGGGCAATGTCGAAGAAGACGGCTACTGTTGATTCTTTATGAGCGAATTTGTTGGAGATTGTGTCGGTGACGCGTAGTAGTTGATGTAACGTGTTGTGTTTGTTTCTAAATCCGTGCTGTTCATCCGGGAGGATGTTCAGCTCGTTAGTCAGATTTGTGAGTCTTTTGTGGATGACTTTTTCAAACAGTTTATTGACTGCTGTGAGGAGGCTAATTGGTCTATAGTTTTGAGGAAATATGGGGTCTTTGTTTGGTTTTGGGATTACTACAACTATTGCAGACTTCCAGGCAGGGGGATAGTATCTATTTCGCAGAGCAGCATTGAAAATGTTATTAATGGTTACTATAGTTTTTTTCGGTGAGTAAGTTAGTGCCTTATTTGGGACGTTATCGAGACCGGGGGCTTTTCGCGGGTGGAGAGAGTGAATGAAATTTCTGATTTCGTCCGGGGAAGTTAGTTTTATTTTGTCTATTGGGGTGGAAGATATAATTGCTCTAACGGTGGAATTGGCCGTTTCTATGAACGAATGGGTTTCACCATCTGGAGTGTTTGGGGTGAATTGTTCTTCTAGGGAGTCAGCGAAGCATTCCGTTTTCTCCGCTGATGTGAAGACTAGTCCGTTGTTGGACGAATGTAGTGGCGGAGTATAGTGGAACGGTTTTTTGAGAGTTTTTGCGAGTTTCCATAATGAATTATTTTGGGTTGATAGTGTATTTAGTTTCGATTCCCACGTTTTGTCATGGAACTCTCGAAGCGCCCGCCTGGCGATGGCCTGGTATTTTGACATATTGATTTTGTCGGCTGGGTCGCCGTAGCGTTGCCAGCGTCTGCGGTGATGGTTTTTGGTTCTGATGGCTGAGAGCGTTTCCGGATCCAGCTGAGGGCGTGTTACCGGGTTAGTTATTGGAGTCGAGGCGAAATCTAGGGCTGCTGTGTAGCTCTCGGTTAGGGATTCTATGGCTGAGTCTATTTGGGTGTTATTTCTCAAGAAGTGTGGAATGACTGTGTTATTTTCCAGATAATATTTAAATTTGAGCCAGTTGATGTACTTGGATTCTGAGGGGGAGCTAGGTTGTGAAGATGTGAAGTTTACGAATGGGTTCGAGAGTTCGACCAAGACAGGGTTGTGGTCGGAAGACAATTCGTTTATTGAATGGAGGTCTATTGACCACGGGAAGTTGCTGTGGACTAAGAGGTCTATAGTAGAAGGACGGCGGGCTACTTTACTGTAGCAGGTGGGTTCAGGCGGGCCTATTATGTTGACGTTGGCGTTGATGGCATAGTTGAAAAGGGCAGCGCCTTTTTGGGAAGTTTTTGGGCAGTTCCAGTGAGGGTGTTTTGCGTTGTAATCGCCGGCAACGATCGTTGGGTCATTGTCGCAAAATAATTTGTTTAGATCGTTTGGATCTATTGACGAGTTTGGTGGGCTATAAAGAGAAACTACTTTGAAGTTGCCAGAATGTGCAGTGGGAATTTGTATTATTGTTGCTTCTGTATGGTGGAGATCGGGGGTGGGGATTCTAATATGGGCGATTGATTTTTTAATGAAGATAGCGGTGCCGCCTCCCCTGCCATGGAGCCTGTCATCCTTGTAGAGGATGTAGTTGGGGATTTTCGGGGAGTTGGAGTTTCGTAAATGGGTTTCGTTCACGAGGATTAAGTCCGTATTGTATGTTTGTGCAAAATGTCTGAGTTCAAGTATTTTGTGGTTTAGTCCGTTTGCGTTCCAGTATGTCAGTGTCAGTGAATTTCCCGCCTTAGTTACGCCCATTCAGAAGGTTGGGGTTAGCGGAGAGGGTTTGAAGAACCGCTGCCGTTATTTGAGCAATTAGCTCCGGATTGAATTGGGTTTGTGCTGGCGGGGGCTTAGCAATTTGGCTGAATTGTATTTGTGGTGAGACCTGACGGGCTGGTGGTGAATTTGGTTTGGTGAACTGGGTTTTTTGTTCGTAGTGGGCTTTGTTTACTGGCCATTTGGGGCAGCCTCTGTAACTGGCTGGGTGTGCGCCACCGCAATTTATGCATTGTGGGGCCGATTTGGCGTCTTTGACGCAATTGAATGTCGGATGTGGTCCGGCGCACTTGACGCAGGCGTATGTCATCGCGCAGTTTAGTGCGGAGTGGCCGAAACTTTGGCAGCGGTGGCATTGGGTAGCTTTGGCTGAGCTGTTTAAGCTTTCCACCGTTATTTTTAGGTGGAGGAGCGAAGTGATCTGGAAAAGTGCCTTTTGTTGATCACTCTTGGAAATTTTAACTAAGACCAACGGAAGTGGTTTTTTCGTTGCTCTGGATGTCATCCGAATGACCTCGGAGACTGCGAAGCCCTGTTCTGTTAGGGCCTCCTTGACTTCCTCGGCGGTGACTGAGGCGGGGATTCCGCGGAGGACAACTTTTAGAGGTTTGTCCTCCGGAAGCGTGTACGTGTAGTACGCAATTTCGTTATTTTTGAGGGCTGTGGTGGCTTTGCGAAAATCGTCTGATGATTTAAGCAGAAAGTTTGTTCCCTTGTTGGAGATTTTTGACTCGAACGGTAGCGAGATGACTTTTTTAATTATATCTACAACCCTTTTGTATGGGGTTGGCTCGGCGATAATTATTGGCGGGATCGTCTGTGTTGTATTGGTGACTGTTTGTGTGTATCGTGTTGGCGTGATACTTAGCGCTTTTTTTTCCTGGGTTGCTGCTGTGGCTGCGTTGGAGTCGATTGGCTTGGACGGGCGGTTTGTGTGTTTTGTGGGGTCGGCGGGGCGGCAGAGGTCTTTCGTTGGGCAGGTTGGCAGGTTTTTTCGATAGCAGGGGCGGCGGTCTTCGGCTGGGATTCCTCCTCCATTCCGGACGAGGTGGATCCCTCTTCCTCGAGATCTGAAAAACGGTTCGAAGTAATTAGTTTTTTACGTTTTCTATGGCTGCCGTGTTTGGGCAGTTGCTGAAGCGTAGTGATGGTGGCGGTCAGTTGGTCTATTTTCTTCTGCTGCGACAGAATTGTTGACTGGAGGCGTTCTATAATTTGTTGAAAATCCTCCAAGGTCGACATCTGTGGCAGCGTTTTGGTGGCTGGCGTCATCATTGGTCTGTTCTGGGAGCAAGCGGGCGCGGGACGTCCACTCAGTTCGACGGACAGAGTCGAAATACTGTCAGTGAGTTGGTCCGGCCGTGACCCTCCTTATATAGCAGTCGAGGCACGTGCCGGACGCACTTGGTTGGTGGGGGAAAACCCTTCTGTGATTGGGTGTTGGTAGCTCGTCTCCGATAGGTCCGTTTCGCGCATGGATATGAATCGAAACGTGGCGCGTCGAAGTACGATTATAACACCTCCGAGCCCAAGACGAAACTAACTTCTGGAGCTTAGTTTCTCCGTTCACAGAAATTACAAAAATACGAAAGTACAATTCAAAGTACAAAAATATGAAAATTTAAACGTCGTTTTACAAATACGATCACAATTACGAACATAGAAAATTATAAAATTATAAAAGTGTAAAAGTGTAAAATACAATTTCGATAACAGGTATACGAAATTTTAACCGTAGAATTATAATTAATTTACAATATTACAGGTATAACAAAAATTATAAGTGCGATTTCAAATACAATGAAAATTCACAAGTATATGACATAGAAATTTTACAAAACATAATACAATTATTATGACGATTACAATTACTCGACATCGTGTCGGTAGGAATCTTAGAAAGATAAACAAATATAAAAATTTCAATTGTGATTACAATTATACATTTGATCGGTAGGATCTATAATGAATCTTACAATGAGAATACAATTATAATAAAAAATTACAATACGATTACAACGAAATATTATCGCTAAGATTGTAAACATGAAAAAATGTATTTATTAAACATAATAAAATACAAATACAAAAAATTTTAATCATTAAGATTAACAATACGAATGTCCTCAGACATCCACCAAAATTACGAATAATCGCTCAGGATTAGGAAAAGGAAAAGAAAAAGGATTTTCATTTTAACAGAACTGAAAATAAAGAAATAATTCAATTGTCATCAGAAAATATAAAATTTCACAATTAAATAAATAACATGAACATACGAATCACCTGGATCAACTGACGAATCACCACAGGACTTCTTCCTTGGCTACAAATAAAAATTCCTTCTTTACATCGAAAGACAAAAATCTCCGAATGAACAAGATAAGGGGAAAAATATCTTTTCAAACAATACTACACCAGGGACTCTAGACCCAAAATTCTCCGAATGAACAAGATAGGGGGAAAAATATCTTTTCAAACAATACTACACCAGGGACTCTAGACCCAAAAATTCTCCGAATGAACAAGATAGGGGGAAAAATATCTTTTCAAACATTACATCGAATCACCTCCGACTCTCAGGTCAGGGTTACACTTAACCTCCTTCCAGGTTACAATACTTGATCCAGCTATGACCGATGTCACAAATCAATTAAAAGCTCAATTAAATTAATTGAATACGAAGGGTTATCCATCATATGGATTATCATCGATGATGACATAAAAATGAAAGGAAATGGTTCAGGCCTCGTGCCGTGAACTTCATAATAAAAAAAAAAGGATTAATCTCTAAAATAAGAAAATGAGATTAAGAATAATTTTACTCAAGTTGGAGTAAAGAACATTATAAAGACGATGCTTATAAAGTAATGAAATATGAATACAAAAACATTTGATCGTGAGAATAACTAGGGTTCATCGTAAATAGGACAGGTACGAGAAAAGTTACCTTTTTAATCTAACCCTATTTATGTGGACTCGTCTTATTTTGTTTCCCACTTTTATGGAAATATTTACCTAACTGTTTATTGAGGTTACCTCATAAGGACCCGTGAAAGTTGGGTTAAACTTCCTTGCTGTGCCTATCTTTCCAGCACTATTAATCAAATAAACCAAATCTCCTGGTTTAAAGGTACGTAACTTTTTGGTTTTGTCGTACTTAGTACAAACCTTCTCTTTGTTATGGATGGTGTTTTGTCTAGCCACCTCTAAAGATTTAACTAATTTTAGTTTAAGATTCTCTACATAACTATCATACGTAGACGAAAAAGAAGGGGAAGTTATAGAAGTAGGTAGTGATGGGGGATGACCATACACTAACTCAAAAGGGGTGAATTTAGTAGCCGTGTAAGGAGTAGAATTATAACTGAACATCGAAAAAGGTAGCCACTCGTCCCAATCAGTCTGATCAGGTGCCAGAAAATGTTTTAAGTAATCCTTTATCGTACTATGGGTCCTCTCTAGGGCTCCATTAGTCTCGGGATGATAAGCGGTGGTTTGCACCCGCTTTATCTTGAAAAGCTTGGCTACTTCCTTGAAAAGGTTGGAAGTGAACTCCCTTCCTTGATCTGTTAAGATTGATTCGGGAATGCCGAAATTACAAATAAACTTAGTAGTTAACGTTTGGGCAATGGTTACTGCTTCGTGATCTGGGATAGGATATGCTTGTGTGAATTTCGTTAAGTCGTCCTGAAGGGTTAAAATGAACCGATTACCGGATTCTGAAATTGGAAGTGGACCTACGATATCCAACGCTATCCGTTCAAAGGGTTTTTCGCTTGTGGTGGTGATCACAATAGGTTGTTTCATTCGTTGTCGGTGAACTTTATTGGTTTGGCATGATGTACATCGATTAACATAATTTGATATATCTCTTCGCATACCTTTCCAACGATACTTCAAACAAACTTTATTAAACATGCGATTCTGACCTGCATGACCCTCGATTACAGAGTTATGGTACTCATATAAAATGGTAGGAATGATTCCTCGAAGCGGCTTGATTATCCGATTGTGACAAACCGTTACCTGAATACTTGAATTGCGAAAAATATAATGGAGAATAAGTTTGACCTTTTCCCATTTAAGTTGGTCTAAACCGCAACCAAGGCGCGGTAATGAAATAGATTTTATATTTAGTTTGTCTAACTCACTACGTAAGGTTTTCAAAGCATAAAATAAATCTGGATACGTGGGTTTATCCCAGAAATTTAATTTGGTTACAACATGAAAAATATAAAAAGAATTTAATGACGAATGTAAAGTTTCGTGTAAAGAATGAGGTTTACTAATTAACTCGTTATAATTAGGAATACTCTCTTTAATGGCTACGGCTAGTTCGGCTGACATTTCTAAATCTTCCGACACACAATGTGCAATGTGATCTTGTCGATCTAAAAGGTTTGAGTCTAACTCGCGAAAATTATATTTTAACCGTTTCCGGTTCATATAATGAAACTGAATAAAATCCTGATAGGATTCATCAGAATGTTTTAAGTCCGCAGACGTAAGAAAAATTGAAAAAGTATTTACAGATACTTCAGGAGGATAACGAGAGAGAGCGTCGGCATTAGCATTTAATTTGCCGGGTTTATACACAATCTCGTATTCGAATTCTTCCAGTTTCAAACGCCAACGAATTAGTCTGGAACTGGGATCTTTGTTATTAAACAACCAAGTTAATGGCTTATGATCTGTAACTATCTGAAATTTCCTCCCGTACAAATATGGTCGGAAATGTTTACAAGCCCACACAATGGCTAATAACTCCTTTTCAGTGACTGAATAGTTAGTCTCTGCAGGGTTTAAAGTTCGCGAAGCGAAATAAATAGGAAGATCGTTAGGGATCTTTCCTTGAGAAAGGACCGCTCCTATCGCGTGGTTGGAAGCGTCCGTGGTGACAATAAAAGGTTTTTCGAAATCAGGATAACTAAGGATTGGAGGAGTAGTTATACTAATTTTCAATTGGGAGAAAGCATTCTCTTCCTTGTCTCTCCATACGAATGGTACGTCTTTCTTTAATAAGGACGTTAAAGGGCGAGCAATTTTCGCAAAATCAGAAATGAATTTTCGATAGTACCCGACTAATCCTAGAAAGGATCGAACTTGTTGGATGTTCTTTAACATCGGAAAATTTTTGATAGAAACAATTTTATCAGGATCGGGTTTGATGCCGTCCTCTGTAATAATATGGCCTAAATAGCCCACCTCTCTTCGTAAAAAGGCACATTTATTTGGCTGAAGCTTTAAGTTGTGTTTCGACAATCGCTGGAAAATTTCACGAAGTTTCCTATCGTGAGTTTGTAAGGTGTCAGCGTAAACCACAATATCATCCAAATATACAAAACACTTAATACCTTGAATGCCGGCTAACACGTTATTCATTAACCGTTGGAAGCATGCAGGGGCATTCTTAAGTCCGAAACTCATACGAGTGAATTCAAAATGACCGTTTGGGGTTGAAAACGCTGTTTTGGCCGCGTCGGCCGAAGAAATGGGAATTTGATGGTACCCAGACGCGAGGTCTAAGGTGGTGAAATATTTACTATGACCTAACTGGTCTAGAATGTCAGCGATGTTGGGCAAAGGGTATGCATCGCCAACGGTGACGTTGTTCAACTTCCTGTAGTCTATGACTACGCGCCACTTTTTAGCGCCTGAACTGTCGCTACGTTTGGGAACTATCCAAACAGGTGAGGACCAAGGAGAAGTGCTCTCCCGAATTATATCTTAACCTAACATTGTTTGAATTTGGTTTTCGATCTCTTGCTTATGCACCTCTGGAAATCGATAAGATTTGGTAAAAATGGGTACTTGCGACGTAACGGGGATGTTATGGCAAACTGAGTTTGTATGCGTTAACTCCTCACCTTTTAAATGGAATAAATGATTATAAGAATGGCAAAGCTTAAGAATAGACTGTTGTTCTTCTTCATTAAGATGTGCTAAATCCAACTGACTATCGAGAATTACGTTTCGTTTCGAATCGTATAGTTGGGGTCGCGATAAAATTTCTTCACTGTCGACTTCATTAAAGGGTTCAAGGGTTACGGAAAGGGGAAAAACTCTTATGTGGGTTTCCGTAGTATTTAAAATAGTCGCTAGTGCTTTAGAATTTGTCACTTTTGTTAAGGCGCGAGACAAGAATACGCCGGGAAGTATGGGTTGATCGGGAATAATTCTGACTTGAATTTCGGGATTTAAAACGTTAAGTGAAACTAACGTTTCAGTACGAGGTTCTAATATTACAAAAGGTTCATGACCACGGTCTAAAAGGGGATACTTAAGTCCGTATAAATTCAGGACGTTATCTTTATAATCTAACTCTATACCGTGTTTTGTTAAGAAGTCATTACCAAGGATTCCATCTAATGGTAAATTAGAAACGGATTTAGAAATTACTTAAAAATGATGTTTTATCTCCGGCTTTCCGTGGAGTAAAAGTGTAAGAAAGGTAGAACCTAATGTTCTAGGGGGGGTAGAAGATTTAGTGATACCCATTATGGTCACCGTATCCTCTGGATCCAACTGAAAATCTTGGATCGATTCGGGGCTTACCAAGGAGACGCCCGCGCCCGTGTCGATTAAGAATCGTAAAGAACGTTTAGGGTTGTTTAAACATTGAATTATTATGAATGTTCCCGTGGGGGCGATTGAATGGATTCTGCCGATAGGTTTAAAGTTTTGTTCCTTCGCCTGGCAGTTGGTTCGGGAACTCTGAAGTTTAAATGGTTAACTCTCGCATTGCGTTTTAGCTGGCTTTCGCTACGGAGTTTACAATTTTCAAGTAAATGACCTTCATCTTTGCAATAATTACAAAAGGTGTTTTTACTATAAGGGTTCCTAACGAAATTAGAATTATTAGGATTAGGATTAAACCGTTGGTTAGAATTTTTAGTAAACGAATTATGATTAGAATTTTTATGAAAAGAATTATTATAAGAATGTTGATTGGAATCAAAATTCTTATTAAAAGTGTTAGAATTAGGGCGTTGATTTGCATTATTATAATTATTATTGAAAGATTTAGAAGTAGGGCGTTGATTTGTATCACGCGGTGAATAATTATTTGAAAAGGGTTTATGAAAATTCGAATTAGGGTTTACATTGTTATAATGTGGTTTTCTCTCAGGTGTCTGATATCTCTCAGGCCACCTCTCTGCCTCGTCCAAAAGATTGAAAATGTCTTCTAACGACATTGGTTTACCATTAAATATTCTTCTCCCTATCTAACGACATTGGTTTACCATTAAATATTCTTCTCCCTATCATCCGGGATAGCATCCTTCGCTTTATTTAAAAGGGTTTGAACGCGGATCGCGAAGTCGCGAGCATTTTCTCTAGAATTTTGGCTTACGCCATGAAGTTTGTTACGGAGTTCAACGGGATTAACCTTCCGCTGGTACGTCGAAATTAAAAATGTTTTAATCTCCTCATACGTCGTAAATTTTGAGATTTAAAGTTTTGCATCTCCCGTGATGGCTAACTTAATGTGACGTATGAGTCGAGGTAATAAATCTGGCGGGCAACTTGAAATTGCCTCGTCACAGTAAAAGGTGAAATCGTTCAGATCTCCAGTTTTGGGATTGAACGTGCATGGAATGAAACGGATAACTTCCTCAATCGACATTGTAAAGGATGCGATTGAAGGTACAGATTCCTTCGAAATTAAAGGTGAAGGGTTGGGGTTATTAGAAATAAAAGGGGCAGGAATTGAAATATCGAAAAATAAAGGTGATGGGTTTGAGCGTGTATGTGCAACTCTGACAGACATAAAAGGACTCACAGTTTGTTTGGAAGATCAAATTGCTCGAAAAGCGGCGATCTCTCAGCTCACGCAGTTATACTGGTGAGGCTCCAGACTCAAGACTAGGCAGCTCGTACGTGGGTGTTCGTGTGGCTGGACGTCGAAAGCTCTGTTTTAAGGTCGTTGACCTCCTTCCTTCCTGGATCTCCTGAATTCGTTGTCTTCGAAAAGTCAAAACAATCAATTAACTAACTAACTCTCGCCGTGTAGATTCGTGATCAACGTGCTTGCGGCGGGCCGCTTGACGTATCCGACAGAATGCTACCGACTGCGCCAAAAATTATCATGTTAGGAATGACAATATTAATATAGGCGAGAGGTAGGTTGTAAATGTGTTTATTTTGAGTTTGAAATGATACAAAATTCGCTCGTGGACTGGTTGACGAAGAGTAGACGCGCGGACGGTCTAGACTCCGGACTCCTCCTGGACGTGGACAGGTTCTTGAAGAGGGAGAGGTCTTCCCATTCAGAAGTTCTTGATGGGACGAAGGAGAATCCTCCCTATCAGAAGTTCTTGATGTGACGAAGGAGATTCCTCCCTAGTTGGATTCCCAACGAGAAGTGAAGTGTAGAGGGAGAGTTCCTCCCGGCTTGGATTCCCAAGAAAGAGTGAGTTGGGCCGGCCGTGACCCTCCTTATATAGTAGTCGAGGCACGTGCCGGACGCACTTGGTTGGTGGGGGAAAGCCCTTCTGTGATTGGGTGTGGGTAGCTCGTCTCCGATAGGTCCGTTTCGCGCATGGATATGAATCGAAACGTGGCGCTTCGAAGTACGATTATAACAGTACCACGAAACACCGTTGCAGTATTTAAATGAGTATCCAAAATAGAATCGTATTCTCGAAGTGCATTTAAAAATTCAAGGTAATTTCCTTTGTTTAGTGAATTACAGGACTCATCGTTTTCCTGGATATACTACTGCGTCAATCATTCGTTTTAATATTTCTCTATTTTTATTAACTTGTTCATTATGTTGACTTATATTAGCTTTACGTTGAGCGTCAATCATTACTTCAATTCGTTGTTTTCCAAACATTTTGAGAGAAAAAAATGATTAAACGCGTGACTGCGCTCTTTTGTGTTTTTTCAGTGCCGTTATCAGATGACTAAGCAAATCCACTTTTATTCCACACGCTTCTTTCTTTGGAAAACAATAAACATGGCCAACAGAACAATCTAGATCGAAGTTCGCAGCCTGTTAACCACTCAGTTCGTTCATATGACGAAAATGAAAAATGTCTTGTATATTCACATTTATTGTCTTTATGCTTCATAAATAAATTGGGAAGAGGTGGACGTGGTTTGCCAATTTTGATGATCTTCAATTTAATTTCATAACTTCTTTTTGAAAATGGATTATTCAAAATATCTTCAACGCCGCATTCAAGGTCGGCGCGCCACATGATTAATACATTGCGTGTCGGTCGCGCGGAAACTTTTAGAGCGACTGACAAATACCAATGCATACTATACACTGCATATTAAAATTTTATAATTTTGCATACTACTGTATGCAAAATGATGTCGCTTTATGCCCTAAATTTTCTAAATTTCTAAATTTATATTTTAGATGGTTTTGCGGGTGTGCGCCGCACACCTAGCACACCCTGAATATACGCCCCTGCTCTACACCCGATTTTTCGACAAATCATTTTTTTCCGTCACTCCAGATAAATAATTACATATTATTATAATTGGATGTACTTCATAATAATATAACGGAGGAATACATAAATTCTGAACCGCATATCTATTATTTTTCATATAGATATTCACATTTTTAGTGTCGAATACCAGTAAATACATATCACAGTAAGGGAAAGGTTAACTCTGCTTTTATTTATTTTATTAATTTATTTAGGAAGTGGGAACGCTCGTTACCGAGTATTCCCACTGCGACGGCGCCGACACGATTTTATTGCTTTTGACGTGTATTTTTGCCTTCTGAGAAGTGATAATTTTTTTGCACTCTCCTATTGACTAAAATTCGGTTTGAATATATTTTGATCAGCCCTCTTATATTAGAAGTCCATAGTAATATCGGTAAGGATAGCTATCATATTTTTAAAACATAGTGTAATATATAAATGCAGACAAATTATGGAGCAATATGAGCTTATTTTTACCTGAGAGATGATTTGGCTTAGTTTGTAGTTTGGACTAGATCTAATAATAACTTTCATTAGGCTAGGTTTGGGTTTGAACAGCAAATGGACGTTTCGCAACTGTCAAATTAAGCTTATAGACATCTTAGAGCAGAATATTAGCGCCTTAAATTATATTTTCGCTAGTAGAAATATATATTTACTGGTGAAAATATATTTGAATTTTCCTAGTAAAATATGACTTTGAAAAATTACACATTCACTGTAACATTTATACATTGGATGTATGTAAATAATAATAAGTATGTAAATATAAGTATATATATATATATATATATATATATTACTACATATAGCAAAGTTGAAATCATATATATATCTTATATATATATATATATTTATATCTTATATATAATTGTTCTAAGCCGTCGCTTCCGGACGCGCATAACTTTAAACGAGACATTCTCCGTTCAATTCTATACTCTATAAATCGTAACGCTTTGTATGAACGGTGTGTAACAATACACGTAAACAAAGGAAATATATTTAATTATAATAATAAATAATAATAAAAATTAAAATTGAATTTGTTCCGATTGATTTTCGAGCCAGCCGCCGGTAATGCGTTCTGTTGTTTCGACCAATCAAAAATAAGCATTCAAATATTCAAATAGCGTCGACCAATGAAAAATAAGCATTCAAATTCAAATAGACAGTACCGTGACAACACTTTTAAATAATTATTATTTAATAATAAAATTTTGCTACGCGACAATAATTTTCATTAATTCGTCATTTGACTGAATAAAAATGAAATATATACATAATGTGTTGAGGATTAGAAGAATACATTGATTAAACTAGATAAACAATCATAAAATAATCTTCGTAATGAAATTTTCAAATTTTGAATTCCCGGCGACGGGCTCCGAGGCCTAAAAGTGAGTTTTTGCTTTTATAAATAATCGGATTGCAAATTAACTAGGTGTGTTATAACTATGAAAATTAAATATATACATAATGTGTTGAGGATAAGAAGAATACATTGATTAAATTAGATAAACGATCATAAAACAATCTTTGTAATGAAATCTTCAAATTTTGAAATCCCGTCGCCGGGCTCCGAGGCCGAAAAGTGAGTTTTACTTTTATATTACATAAACATTATCATTGCTTTCCGATTTAATACACATATACGTTAGATTTTAAGAATTTTAAATTAACCAGTTATGTTTTAAACATGAACGTGTAATATATCCTTAGTATGTGAGGATTGAAAGTTAATGTCGATCAAATCGGCGCTGTCGGACAGCTTATAAATGTGTAGTTTCTTGGATGTTATCTAATAAACGACATTTTACAATGATTATAAATATGTGATTGCATACCTGGAATAATCGATAGCCAAAATATCTAAGAGTGGGTTATTTTTAATTCCGATGTGGCAAAATAGATACAATTTTTGTTCTGTGCCATCATTCCTCTTTCTGAATAGCCAAATTTAAGATATTCAGTTACATCAAACTTATGTAGTATGTTTTTTATAAAAAGATAATACTTGCTGACAGTGACTTCAACATGAGAAGATTAACTCTTTGTTTATATATACCAATTCTACGTTGTAGCCATATAGGTCATCAAATTGTTCCATCATTGCTTCTGAAAAATAATTAAAAAACAATAAGACTCCTATCAAGAGTAAACATTGAACACATTATTACTACTAATATAATCCATAAATTAAATTCAAACGACAACCAAAGAACACAATTGATGGATGTACTGTAGAGGATTAAACACGTAGATTGGCATCTTTTCATCTTCTACAAAATTGTCACAATATGTCATATATTTTTGATTATTACTAGCATTGTAATGTGTTTAATTAACTTCGGTATGTATACCTTTAATTGCCAAATCACCGCTGTTTGTCTTTTAATATTAGATCCTGGAAAGTCAATAGTAATTTTGTTAGAATAACCGTGTTATATTATTCATTTATAACTAAACACTTACTGGCATACCGCGATTACAACATAATTCGCAGCGGGTGCAGCGGCATAGCGAGCGCTTACCAGATGTGACAGCTGTCAGATGTAAGCAAATTTGGGAAGTCCCGCGCTTGAGAACGAACTAAATTGATTTTAACGAACGAAATTGATTTTAACGATTTAAATTGTATAACATATATTAAAATATGTATAAAAATCATAAAATACTAAAAAAAATGTTTTTTAAAATATTTTTTTAGTTTATAGATTTAAAATATAATATAAATAATGTGAACATGTATTAGCTTCTCTATACAGAAAAAATATGTACCTAAATTTTGGCGAACGTTGGCAATTTAAAGTTTTAGTTTTTAGAGAATTT
>NW_028277196.1:37500-40000 GCF_051122295.1 Plectrocnemia conspersa | reverse complement strand
TAGGAATTCCTCGTTCATGGGGGAGAATTGCAAACCCCAATCCCTATCACGAAGGGGGTTCAACGGGTTACCCGGGCCGTTAGGCCAAGGAGGACACGCTGATCCCTTCAGTGTAGCGCGCGTGCGGCCCAGGACATCTAAGGGCATCACAGACCTGCTATTGCTCAATCTCGTGTGGCTATAATTACCACCGGTCCCTCTAAGAAGATTTTCATTGTACGCCGATAGTTGAAGACCGCGCGCGCGGGCGGACGCGCGCGACTTGCGCCGCGTTAACGACGCGAGCGCGCGCGCGCCGCCCGGCCGCGGACCCTCGTGATATCGGTAGCACGTCTATTTAATAGGCTAGAGTTACGTTCGTTACCGGAATTAACCTGACAAATCGCTCCACCAACTAAGAGCGGCCATGCACCACCACCCACCGAATCGAGAAAGAGCTGTTAATCCGTCAATCCTTCCAGTGTCCGGGCCTGGTGAGTTTTCCCGTGTTGAGTCGAATTAAGCCGCAGGCTCCACTCCTGGTGGTGCCCTTCCGTCAATTCCTTTAAGTTTCAGCTTTGCAACCATACTCCCCCCGGAGCCCGAAAGCTTTGGTTTCCCGGGAGCTGCCCACCGAATCAAAATAAGAAACTTCGGCGGATCGCTGGCTGGCATCATTTATGGTTAGAACTACAGCGGTATCTAATCGCCTTCGAACCTCTAACTTTCGTTCTTGATTAATGAAAACACCTTTGGCAAATGCTTTCGCTTTAGTCCGTCTTGCGACGATCCAAGAATTTCACCTCTAACGTCGCAATACGAATGCCCCCAGTTGTCCCTATTAATCATTACCTCTGGTGTCAGAAAGCCAACAAAACAGAACCGAGGTCCTATTCTATTATTCCATGCGCACAATATTCAGGCAAATATTAGCCCGCTTTGAGCACTCTAATTTGTTCAAAGTAAACAGCCGCGAGGGCCCGCCTCGCGCGCCGACCGCGAGCCCGCGGCGCGCGCCGAAGTCGCGAAGACGACGACGCGCACGCGAACGCGCGGCGCGGACGCGACCGGCGGTGAACACGCACCGGCGAGAAGCCCCGCAGACGCGCCTGTCGTACCGCAACCGGTAGACCGACGCCGCAGGACACAATTTCAACTACGAGCTTTTTAACCGCAACAACTTTAGTATATGCTATTGGAGCTGGAATTACCGCGGCTGCTGGCACCAGACTTGCCCTCCAATGGATCCTCGTTAAAGGATTTAAAGTGTAATCATTCCGATCACGAGGCCTCGTAAGAGTCCCGTATCGTTATTTTTCGTCACTACCTCCCCGTGCCGGGAGTGGGTAATTTGCGCGCCTGCTGCCTTCCGTGGATGTGGTAGCCGTTTCTCAGGCTCCCTCTCCGGAATCGAACCCTGATTCCCCGTTACCCGTGACAACCATGGTAGTCGCATAAACTACCATCGACAGTTGATAAGGCAGACATTTGAAAGACGCGTCGCCGGTGCTAGACCGTGCGATCTGCTCAAAGTTATCTAGAGTCATCTCCGAGTGCGACGGGCGCGCGCCGAAACGCGCGCTCCGCCGATTGGTTTTTGATCTAATAAAAGCATTCCTTCCGTCGCCGGTCGGAACTTCGTTTGCATGTATTAGCTCTAGAATTGCCACAGTTATCCAAGTAACTGTGTACGATCTAAGGAACCAAAACTGATATATTGAGCCATTCGCGGTTTCACCTTAATACGGCTTATACTGAGACTTGCATGGCTTAGTCTTTGAGACAAGCATATGATTACTGGCAGGATCAACCAGGGAGCTGCGAGCTTGCGTCTCTGTAGAGAGCGTCCGCTTACGCACTCCTTACGTGTCATGTATTTATTATTCTCCTCCTCTATCTCTACCTATCGTTCTCGTCTCGTCTTTTTTAAGACGTACAACATTTTATTTATATGTATCGTTTTTTGTTATATATATACTTTTATATATATTATTATATTATCTTCACCCGTCTACGCGCACAGTGCGCGGCCTCTCCGCGCTAGAGCGGAGGGCCGTAATAGCGCAGCGAGCTCGCCGGTCGCGAACGACCGACGGCCCCGTACAACGCGGCTCGCCGCGGAGCTCTGGAGAGCCGGAGAGCGCGATGCGCTCTCCGCTTATCACTCGATTCGTATAAACACGCGCGTGATCGCATATAGTATCCTCCACACACCCGGAAGGGTACCCGGAAGGCGCGAGCGCACCGCAGACGCCGACTGACGCCGACCGCGGTTCGCGCATGCCGAGATTTCGAAGAGCCGTCTCTCTCGTAGACGCTCGAAGCAGAGCCGTAAGCGACGTACACGCGCATTATTATCAATAATAATACGGTGCGTCCGCCAAACGGTTGCGAGCGAGCGAAAGAGCGAGCGACTCGACCCGAGGAGCCGACGAGAACGCCGAGAGCAAACGCGACCGAACACGGCCGCGCGCTCTCGCCTCGCGCGCACTCCACGTATAGGCGGCGCGGTGCAAAGTCG
>NW_028277196.1:27500-30000 GCF_051122295.1 Plectrocnemia conspersa | reverse complement strand
GAAAGCTTTGGTTTCCCGGGAGCTGCCCACCGAATCAAAATAAGAAACTTCGGCGGATCGCTGGCTGGCATCATTTATGGTTAGAACTACAGCGGTATCTAATCGCCTTCGAACCTCTAACTTTCGTTCTTGATTAATGAAAACACCTTTGGCAAATGCTTTCGCTTTAGTCCGTCTTGCGACGATCCAAGAATTTCACCTCTAACGTCGCAATACGAATGCCCCCAGTTGTCCCTATTAATCATTACCTCTGGTGTCAGAAAGCCAACAAAACAGAACCGAGGTCCTATTCTATTATTCCATGCGCACAATATTCAGGCAAATATTAGCCCGCTTTGAGCACTCTAATTTGTTCAAAGTAAACAGCCGCGAGGGCCCGCCTCGCGCGCCGACCGCGAGCCCGCGGCGCGCGCCGAAGTCGCGAAGACGACGACGCGCACGCGAACGCGCGGCGCGGACGCGACCGGCGGTGAACACGCACCGGCGAGAAGCCCCGCAGACGCGCCTGTCGTACCGCAACCGGTAGACCGACGCCGCAGGACACAATTTCAACTACGAGCTTTTTAACCGCAACAACTTTAGTATATGCTATTGGAGCTGGAATTACCGCGGCTGCTGGCACCAGACTTGCCCTCCAATGGATCCTCGTTAAAGGATTTAAAGTGTAATCATTCCGATCACGAGGCCTCGTAAGAGTCCCGTATCGTTATTTTTCGTCACTACCTCCCCGTGCCGGGAGTGGGTAATTTGCGCGCCTGCTGCCTTCCGTGGATGTGGTAGCCGTTTCTCAGGCTCCCTCTCCGGAATCGAACCCTGATTCCCCGTTACCCGTGACAACCATGGTAGTCGCATAAACTACCATCGACAGTTGATAAGGCAGACATTTGAAAGACGCGTCGCCGGTGCTAGACCGTGCGATCTGCTCAAAGTTATCTAGAGTCATCTCCGAGTGCGACGGGCGCGCGCCGAAACGCGCGCTCCGCCGATTGGTTTTTGATCTAATAAAAGCATTCCTTCCGTCGCCGGTCGGAACTTCGTTTGCATGTATTAGCTCTAGAATTGCCACAGTTATCCAAGTAACTGTGTACGATCTAAGGAACCAAAACTGATATATTGAGCCATTCGCGGTTTCACCTTAATACGGCTTATACTGAGACTTGCATGGCTTAGTCTTTGAGACAAGCATATGATTACTGGCAGGATCAACCAGGGAGCTGCGAGCTTGCGTCTCTGTAGAGAGCGTCCGCTTACGCACTCCTTACGTGTCATGTATTTATTATTCTCCTCCTCTATCTCTACCTATCGTTCTCGTCTCGTCTTTTTTAAGACGTACAACATTTTATTTATATGTATCGTTTTTTGTTATATATATACTTTTATATATATTATTATATTATCTTCACCCGTCTACGCGCACAGTGCGCGGCCTCTCCGCGCTAGAGCGGAGGGCCGTAATAGCGCAGCGAGCTCGCCGGTCGCGAACGACCGACGGCCCCGTACAACGCGGCTCGCCGCGGAGCTCTGGAGAGCCGGAGAGCGCGATGCGCTCTCCGCTTATCACTCGATTCGTATAAACACGCGCGTGATCGCATATAGTATCCTCCACACACCCGGAAGGGTACCCGGAAGGCGCGAGCGCACCGCAGACGCCGACTGACGCCGACCGCGGTTCGCGCATGCCGAGATTTCGAAGAGCCGTCTCTCTCGTAGACGCTCGAAGCAGAGCCGTAAGCGACGTACACGCGCATTATTATCAATAATAATACGGTGCGTCCGCCAAACGGTTGCGAGCGAGCGAAAGAGCGAGCGACTCGACCCGAGGAGCCGACGAGAACGCCGAGAGCAAACGCGACCGAACACGGCCGCGCGCTCTCGCCTCGCGCGCACTCCACGTATAGGCGGCGCGGTGCAAAGTCGCCGAGCCGCTCGCTCTAGCCTAACAAGCCGAAGTCGACGCGGTCGCGGCCGGGATTCGGCGGAACGGGCCGCTCTGAGCGCGATTCGACTCGGACTTCTCTCGACTTGCGACCGGATAATTTTCGATTCGAAATAATAACTTTTGTAATAATTAAAACGTTATTATATTATTATTGTTAGTATTAATAAATATAAAATTTATATATTAATAAATATATATATGTATATATAAAAAAAAATATATATATACATATATATATATATAATTTTTTTTTTTTTTTTATATATATATATATATATATATATATATATATATATAAATATATATATATATTTTTTTTTTTTTTTTTTTTTTTTTTTTTATACATATATATATATATTTTTTTTTTTTTTTTTTTTTTTTTTTTTTTTATACTTATATATATATATTTTTTTTTTTTTTTTTTTTTTTTTTTTTTAACGTTATTTCGCACATTCCGCATAGTTTAGGATACAACTCGTTCTTCTGCGGTCGGTGTGGGTTACGCTGGAATACAATCGTAAATTAAAAAATGAAAACGTGTACATTAAAAAGTATATATAT
>NW_028277196.1:17500-20000 GCF_051122295.1 Plectrocnemia conspersa | reverse complement strand
GCTCCACCAACTAAGAGCGGCCATGCACCACCACCCACCGAATCGAGAAAGAGCTGTTAATCCGTCAATCCTTCCAGTGTCCGGGCCTGGTGAGTTTTCCCGTGTTGAGTCGAATTAAGCCGCAGGCTCCACTCCTGGTGGTGCCCTTCCGTCAATTCCTTTAAGTTTCAGCTTTGCAACCATACTCCCCCCGGAGCCCGAAAGCTTTGGTTTCCCGGGAGCTGCCCACCGAATCAAAATAAGAAACTTCGGCGGATCGCTGGCTGGCATCATTTATGGTTAGAACTACAGCGGTATCTAATCGCCTTCGAACCTCTAACTTTCGTTCTTGATTAATGAAAACACCTTTGGCAAATGCTTTCGCTTTAGTCCGTCTTGCGACGATCCAAGAATTTCACCTCTAACGTCGCAATACGAATGCCCCCAGTTGTCCCTATTAATCATTACCTCTGGTGTCAGAAAGCCAACAAAACAGAACCGAGGTCCTATTCTATTATTCCATGCGCACAATATTCAGGCAAATATTAGCCCGCTTTGAGCACTCTAATTTGTTCAAAGTAAACAGCCGCGAGGGCCCGCCTCGCGCGCCGACCGCGAGCCCGCGGCGCGCGCCGAAGTCGCGAAGACGACGACGCGCACGCGAACGCGCGGCGCGGACGCGACCGGCGGTGAACACGCACCGGCGAGAAGCCCCGCAGACGCGCCTGTCGTACCGCAACCGGTAGACCGACGCCGCAGGACACAATTTCAACTACGAGCTTTTTAACCGCAACAACTTTAGTATATGCTATTGGAGCTGGAATTACCGCGGCTGCTGGCACCAGACTTGCCCTCCAATGGATCCTCGTTAAAGGATTTAAAGTGTAATCATTCCGATCACGAGGCCTCGTAAGAGTCCCGTATCGTTATTTTTCGTCACTACCTCCCCGTGCCGGGAGTGGGTAATTTGCGCGCCTGCTGCCTTCCGTGGATGTGGTAGCCGTTTCTCAGGCTCCCTCTCCGGAATCGAACCCTGATTCCCCGTTACCCGTGACAACCATGGTAGTCGCATAAACTACCATCGACAGTTGATAAGGCAGACATTTGAAAGACGCGTCGCCGGTGCTAGACCGTGCGATCTGCTCAAAGTTATCTAGAGTCATCTCCGAGTGCGACGGGCGCGCGCCGAAACGCGCGCTCCGCCGATTGGTTTTTGATCTAATAAAAGCATTCCTTCCGTCGCCGGTCGGAACTTCGTTTGCATGTATTAGCTCTAGAATTGCCACAGTTATCCAAGTAACTGTGTACGATCTAAGGAACCAAAACTGATATATTGAGCCATTCGCGGTTTCACCTTAATACGGCTTATACTGAGACTTGCATGGCTTAGTCTTTGAGACAAGCATATGATTACTGGCAGGATCAACCAGGGAGCTGCGAGCTTGCGTCTCTGTAGAGAGCGTCCGCTTACGCACTCCTTACGTGTCATGTATTTATTATTCTCCTCCTCCTCCTCTATCTCTACCTATCGTTCTCGTCTCGTCTTTTTTAAGACGTACAACATTTTATTTATATGTATCGTTTTTTGTTATATATATATATATATATATTTTTATATATATTATTATTATTATATTATCTTCACCCGTCTACGCGCACAGTGCGCGGCCTCTCCGCGCTAGAGCGGAGGGCCGTAATAGCGCAGCGAGCTCGCCGGTCGCGAACGACCGACGGCCCCGTACAACGCGGCTCGCCGCGGAGCTCTGGAGAGCCGGAGAGCGCGATGCGCTCTCCGCTTATCACTCGATTCGTATAAACACGCGCGTGATCGCATATAGTATCCTCCACACACCCGGAAGGGTACCCGGAAGGCGCGAGCGCACCGCAGACGCCGACTGACGCCGACCGCGGTTCGCGCATGCCGAGATTTCGAAGAGCCGTCTCTCGTAGACGCTCGAAGCAGAGCCGTAAGCGACGTACACGCGCATTATTATCAATAATAATACGGTGCGTCCGCCAAACGGTTGCGAGCGAGCGAAAGAGCGAGCGACTCGACCCGAGGAGCCGACGAGAACGCCGAAAGCAAACGCGACCGAACACGGCCGCGCGCTCTCGCCTCGCGCGCACTCCACGTATAGGCGGCGCGGTGCAAAGTCGCCGAGCCGCTCGCTCTAGCCTAACAAGCCGAAGTCGACGCGGTCGCGGCCGGGATTCGGCGGAACGGGCCGCTCTGAGCGCGATTCGACTCGGACTTCTCTCGACTTGCGACCGGATAATTTTCGATTCGAAATAATAACTTTTGTAATAATTAAAACGTTATTATATTATTATTGTTAGTATTAATAAATATAAAATTTATATATTAATAAATATATATATGTATATATAAAAAAAAAAATATATATACATATATATATATATAATTTTTTTTTTTTTTATATATATATATATATATATATATATATATATTTTTTTTTTTTTTTTTTTTTTTTTTTTATACATATATATATATATATATATA
>NW_028277196.1:7500-10000 GCF_051122295.1 Plectrocnemia conspersa | reverse complement strand
GGGCCCGCCTCGCGCGCCGACCGCGAGCCCGCGGCGCGCGCCGAAGTCGCGAAGACGACGACGCGCACGCGAACGCGCGGCGCGGACGCGACCGGCGGTGAACACGCACCGGCGAGAAGCCCCGCAGACGCGCCTGTCGTACCGCAACCGGTAGACCGACGCCGCAGGACACAATTTCAACTACGAGCTTTTTAACCGCAACAACTTTAGTATATGCTATTGGAGCTGGAATTACCGCGGCTGCTGGCACCAGACTTGCCCTCCAATGGATCCTCGTTAAAGGATTTAAAGTGTAATCATTCCGATCACGAGGCCTCGTAAGAGTCCCGTATCGTTATTTTTCGTCACTACCTCCCCGTGCCGGGAGTGGGTAATTTGCGCGCCTGCTGCCTTCCGTGGATGTGGTAGCCGTTTCTCAGGCTCCCTCTCCGGAATCGAACCCTGATTCCCCGTTACCCGTGACAACCATGGTAGTCGCATAAACTACCATCGACAGTTGATAAGGCAGACATTTGAAAGACGCGTCGCCGGTGCTAGACCGTGCGATCTGCTCAAAGTTATCTAGAGTCATCTCCGAGTGCGACGGGCGCGCGCCGAAACGCGCGCTCCGCCGATTGGTTTTTGATCTAATAAAAGCATTCCTTCCGTCGCCGGTCGGAACTTCGTTTGCATGTATTAGCTCTAGAATTGCCACAGTTATCCAAGTAACTGTGTACGATCTAAGGAACCAAAACTGATATATTGAGCCATTCGCGGTTTCACCTTAATACGGCTTATACTGAGACTTGCATGGCTTAGTCTTTGAGACAAGCATATGATTACTGGCAGGATCAACCAGGGAGCTGCGAGCTTGCGTCTCTGTAGAGAGCGTCCGCTTACGCACTCCTTACGTGTCATGTATTTATTATTCTCCTCCTCCTCCTCTATCTCTACCTATCGTTCTCGTCTCGTCTTTTTTAAGACGTACAACATTTTATTTATATGTATCGTTTTTTGTTATATATATATATATATATATTTTTATATATATTATTATTATTATATTATCTTCACCCGTCTACGCGCACAGTGCGCGGCCTCTCCGCGCTAGAGCGGAGGGCCGTAATAGCGCAGCGAGCTCGCCGGTCGCGAACGACCGACGGCCCCGTACAACGCGGCTCGCCGCGGAGCTCTGGAGAGCCGGAGAGCGCGATGCGCTCTCCGCTTATCACTCGATTCGTATAAACACGCGCGTGATCGCATATAGTATCCTCCACACACCCGGAAGGGTACCCGGAAGGCGCGAGCGCACCGCAGACGCCGACTGACGCCGACCGCGGTTCGCGCATGCCGAGATTTCGAAGAGCCGTCTCTCGTAGACGCTCGAAGCAGAGCCGTAAGCGACGTACACGCGCATTATTATCAATAATAATACGGTGCGTCCGCCAAACGGTTGCGAGCGAGCGAAAGAGCGAGCGACTCGACCCGAGGAGCCGACGAGAACGCCGAGAGCAAACGCGACCGAACACGGCCGCGCGCTCTCGCCTCGCGCGCACTCCACGTATAGGCGGCGCGGTGCAAAGTCGCCGAGCCGCTCGCTCTAGCCTAACAAGCCGAAGTCGACGCGGTCGCGGCCGGGATTCGGCGGAACGGGCCGCTCTGAGCGCGATTCGACTCGGACTTCTCTCGACTTGCGACCGGATAATTTTCGATTCGAAATAATAACTTTTGTAATAATTAAAACGTTATTATATTATTATTGTTAGTATTAATAAATATAAAATTTATATATTAATAAATATATATATGTATATATAAAAAAAAAAATATATATACATATATATATATATAATTTTTTTTTTTTTTATATATATATATATATATATATATATATATATTTTTTTTTTTTTTTTTTTTTTTTTTTTATACATATATATATATATATATATATATATATTTTTTTTTTTTTTTTTTTTTTTTTTTTTTATACTTATATATATATATATATTTTTTTTTTTTTTTTTTTTTTTTTTTTTTTTAACGTTATTTCGCACATTCCGCATAGTTTAGGATACAACTCGTTCTTCTGCGGTCGGTGTGGGTTACGCTGGAATACAATCGTAAATTAAAAAATGAAAACGTGTACATTAAAAAGTATATATATATATATATATATATATATATATATATATATATATATATATATATATATATATACTTTTTAATGTATAATAAATACGTTTAAATATTAAGCTCGACAATATGAAACTAATTTTATACGATATAAAACATATCGAAACCTGTATAATAAAATCTTTGACATTGTTACTGTATTTTATTTCGATGTACGGTTATAGAAATATAAAGTTTTATCTAAAAGAGCAGACCTAACATTTTTAACGACATTGAACACTTTTGTTTTAATATAAAATGCATTGTTTGCAGCAATCCCTTTGCGGCACACGAACAGATGCAGAAGTAGAATTTTTGGTGTTTTTTTTTTTAGCCGTACGTGTATCAA
>NW_028277193.1:0-77755 GCF_051122295.1 Plectrocnemia conspersa | reverse complement strand
ACTACTGAGTTATAAGTGATTGAATTTTAATACTTGTCGTCATTTTGCAAAAAATTGACAAAATGGATTTTGCTAACAAACATACACAGGATGCTTAAGAATTCTATACTGTCACAAAAATTGAAATTCAAATATGTATAAATAAGCTCACACTGACCTAAACTATATTGAAAATCTTATGAGCGTATGTATGGTGGGTCGATCGACTCATCACACTAAACGTGTTTTGAAAAAAAATACTTTTATTTTTTAATTTTTAATTTTTTTTTATAGTATCGTAAGTATAGTCGAAAGCTCTATTTTGTATAAAAAATTCAAGTCGATTTCTTGAATAGAAGCCTCATACGAGCGTTAACTATATGCAGAGTCGCATAAAAGCTCGTTCGAGGTCTCGGTCAATATATGGTAAGACTCGGTTTTTATTAAAAAAAAAATAATTAAAAATTGATTTTATATGCAAATTAAAATTCCAAACACTTTTTGCATTCAACATTTTTTAGTAGGATTTTATTTAGCAAAGTTATGACACTTTGAATTTTTACATTAGCCGCCATTTTGAAAAAAAATTTTATATATTTTTTTTAAACATAACGTATAGGGGCTGCACGTTAGTTCTATGCGATACTCAAAATTTAAATTTTTATCTTCGAAACCAAACAGTTAAGAGCGTTAACTCTTCCGAAAGTCTCAAAATGGCTAGTATGGGGGTACGATCGAACTGATACATCGCTTGTTTTCAAGCAAAAATATATATTTTTTATATTTTACTTAGATGAACTTTAGGCTTCTCAACATTTCATGTATAGAGACCTTTTTGCCAAAATTCAACACTACTGAGTTATAAGTGATTGAATTTTAATACTTGTCGTCATTTTGCAAAAAATTGACAAAATGGATTTTGCTAACAAACATACACAGGATGCTTAGGAATTCTATACTGTCACAAAAATTGAAATTCAAATATGTATAAATAAGCTCACACTGACCTAAACTATATTGAAAATCTTATGAGCGTATGTATGGTGGGATATATAGATACGACTCATCACACTAAACGTGTTTTGAAAAAAAAATACTTTTATTTTTTAATTTTTAATTTTTTTTTATAGTATCGTAAGTATAGTCGAAAGCTCTATTTTGTATAAAAAATTCAAGTCGATTTCTTGAATAGAAGCCTCATACGAGCGTTAACTATATGCAGAGTCGCATAAAAGCTCGTTCGAGGTCTCGGTCAATATATGGTAAGACTCGGTTTTTATTAAAAAAAAAATAATTAAAAATTGCTTTTATATGCAAGTTAAAATTCCAAACACTTTTTGCATTAAACATTTTTTAGTAGGATTTCATTTAGCAAAGTTATGACACTTTGAATTTTTACATTAGCCGCCATTTTGAAAAAAATTTTTATATATTTTTTTTAAACATAACGTATAGGGGCTGCACGTTAGTTCTATGCGATACTTAAAATTTAAATTTTTATCTTCGAAACCAAACAGTTAAGAGCGTTAACTCTTCCGAAAGTCTCAAAATGGCTAGTATGGGGGTACGATCGAACTGATACATCGCTTGTTTTCAAGCAAAAATATATATTTTTTATATTTTACTTAGATGAACTTTAGGCTTCTCAACATTTCATGTATAGAGACCTTTTTGCCAAAATTTAACACTACTGAGTTATTAGTGATTGAATTTTATTACTTGTCGTCATTTTGCAAAAAATTGACAAAATGGATTTTGCTAACAAACATACACAGGATGCTTAAGAATTCTATACTGTCACAAAAATTGAAATTCAAATATGTATAAATAAGCTCACACTGACCTAAACTATATTGAAAATCTTATGAGCGTATGTATGGTGGGTCGATCGACTCATCACACTAAACGTGTTTTGAAAAAAAAATACTTTTATTTTTTAATTTTTTTTTATAGTATCGTAAGTATAGTCGAAAGCTCTATTTTGTATTAAAAATTCAAGCCGATTTCTTGAATAGAAACCTCGTACGAGCGTTAACTATATGCAGAGTCGCATAAAAGCTCGTTCGAGGTCTCGGTCAATATATGGTAAGACTCGGTTTTTATTAAAAAAAAAATAATTAAAAATTGCTTTTATATGCAAGTTAAAATTCCAAACACTTTTTGCATTAGACATTTTTCAGTAGGATTTCATTTAGCAAAGTTATGACACTTTGAATTTTTACATTAGCCGCCATTTTGAAAAAAAATTTTATATATTTTTTTTAAACATAACGTATAGGGGCTGCGCGTTAGTTCTATGCGATACTCAAAATTTAAATTTTTATCTTCGAAACCAAACAGTTAAGAGCGTTAACTCTTCCGAAAGTCTCAAAATGGCTAGTATGGGGGTACGATCGAACTGATACATCGCTTGTTTTCAAGCAAAAATATATATTTTTTATATTTTACTTAGATGAACTTTAGGCTTCTCAACATTTCATGTATAGAAACCTTTTTGACAAAATTCAACACTACTGAGTTATAAGTGATTTAATTTTAATACTTGTCGCCATTTTGCAAAAAATTGACAAAATGGATTTTGCTAACAAACATACACAGGATGCTTAAGAATTCTATACTGTCACAAAAATTGAAATTTAAATATTTATAAATAAGCTCACACTGACCTTAACTATATTGAAAATCTTATGAGCGTATGTATGATGGGTCGATCGACTCATCACACTAAACGTGTTTTGAAAAAAAAATACTTTTATTTTTTAATTTTTAATTTTTTTTTATAGTATCGTAAGTATAGTCGAAAGCTCTATTTTGTATTAAAAATTCAAGTCAATTTCTTGAATAGAAACCTCGTACGAGCGTTAACTATATGCAGAGTCGCATAAAAGCTCGTTCGAGGTCTCGGTCAATATATGGTAAGACTCGGTTTTTATTAAAAAAAAAATAATTAAAAATTGCTTTTATATGCAAATTAAAATTCCAAACACTTTTTGCATTAGACATTTTTCAGTAGGATTTCATTTAGCAAAGTTATGACACTTTGAATTTTTACATTAGCCGCCATTTTGAAAAAAAAATTTATATATTTTTTTAAACATAACGTATAGGGGCTGCACGTTAGTTCTATGCGATACTCAAAATTTAAATTTTTATCTTCGAAACCAAACAGTTAAGAGCGTTAACTCTTCCGAAAGTCTCAAAATGGCTAGTATGGGGGTACGATCGAACTGATACATCGCTTGTTTTCAAGCAAAAATATATATTTTTTATATTTTACTTAGATGAACTTTAGGCTTCTCAACATTTCATGTATAGAGACCTTTTTGCCAAAATTTAACACTACTGAGTTATTAGTGATTGAATTTTATTACTTGTCGTCATTTTGCAAAAAATTGACAAAATGGATTTTGCTAACAAACATACACAGGATGCTTAAGAATTCTATACTGTCACAAAAATTGAAATTCAAATATGTATAAATAAGCTCACACTGACCTAAACTATATTGAAAATCTTATGAGCGTATGTATGGTGGGTCGATCGACTCATCACACTAAACGTGTTTTGAAAAAAAATACTTTTATTTTTTAATTTTTTTTTATAGTATCGTAAGTATAGTCGAAAGCTCTATTTTGTATTAAAAATTCAAGCCGATTTCTTGAATAGAAACCTCGTACGAGCGTTAACTATATGCAGAGTCGCATAAAGCTCGTTCGAGGTCTCGGTCAATATATGGTAAGACTCGGTTTTTATTAAAAAAAAAATAATTAAAAATTGCTTTTATATGCAAGTTAAAATTCCAAACACTTTTTGCATTAGACATTTTTCAGTAGGATTTCATTTAGCAAAGTTATGACACTTTGAATTTTTACATTAGCCGCCATTTTGAAAAAAAATTTTATATATTTTTTTTAAACATAACGTATAGGGGCTGCGCGTTAGTTCTATGCGATACTCAAAATTTAAATTTTTATCTTCGAAACCAAACAGTTAAGAGCGTTAACTCTTCCGAAAGTCTCAAAATGGCTAGTATGGGGGTACGATCGAACTGATACATCGCTTGTTTTCAAGCAAAAATATATATTTTTTATATTTTACTTAGATGAACTTTAGGCTTCTCAACATTTCATGTATAGAAACCTTTTTGACAAAATTCAACACTACTGAGTTATAAGTGATTTAATTTTAATACTTGTCGCCATTTTGCAAAAAATTGACAAAATGGATTTTGCTAACAAACATACACAGGATGCTTAAGAATTCTATACTGTCACAAAAATTGAAATTTAAATATTTATAAATAAGCTCACACTGACCTTAACTATATTGAAAATCTTATGAGCGTATGTATGATGGGTCGATCGACTCATCACACTAAACGTGTTTTGAAAAAAAAATACTTTTATTTTTTAATTTTTAATTTTTTTTTATAGTATCGTAAGTATAGTCGAAAGCTCTATTTTGTATTAAAAATTCAAGTCAATTTCTTGAATAGAAACCTCGTACGAGCGTTAACTATATGCAGAGTCGCATAAAAGCTCGTTCGAGGTCTCGGTCAATATATGGTAAGACTCGGTTTTTATTAAAAAAAAAATAATTAAAAATTGCTTTTATATGCAAATTAAAATTCCAAACACTTTTTGCATTAGACATTTTTCAGTAGGATTTCATTTAGCAAAGTTATGACACTTTGAATTTTTACATTAGCCGCCATTTTGAAAAAAAAATTTATATATTTTTTTTAAACATAACGTATAGGGGCTGCACGTTAGTTCTATGCGATACTCAAAATTTAAATTTTTATCTTCGAAACCAAACAGTTAAGAGCGTTAACTCTTCCGAAAGTCTCAAAATGGCTAGTATGGGGGTACGATCGAACTGATACATCGCTTGTTTTCAAGCAAAAATATATATTTTTTATATTTTACTTAGATGAACTTTAGGCTTCTCAACATTTCATGTATAGAGACCTTTTTGCCAAAATTTAACACTACTGAGTTATTAGTGATTGAATTTTATTACTTGTCGTCATTTTGCAAAAAATTGACAAAATGGATTTTGCTAACAAACATACACAGGATGCTTAAGAATTCTATACTGTCACAAAAATTGAAATTCAAATATGTATAAATAAGCTCACACTGACCTAAACTATATTGAAAATCTTATGAGCGTATGTATGGTGGGTCGATCGACTCATCACACTAAACGTGTTTTGAAAAAAAAATACTTTTATTTTTTAATTTTTTTTTATAGTATCGTAAGTATAGTCGAAAGCTCTATTTTGTATTAAAAATTCAAGCCGATTTCTTGAATAGAAACCTCGTACGAGCGTTAACTATATGCAGAGTCGCATAAAAGCTCGTTCGAGGTCTCGGTCAATATATGGTAAGACTCGGTTTTTATTAAAAAAAAAATAATTAAAAATTGCTTTTATATGCAAGTTAAAATTCCAAACACTTTTTGCATTAGACATTTTTCAGTAGGATTTCATTTAGCAAAGTTATGACACTTTGAATTTTTACATTAGCCGCCATTTTGAAAAAAAATTTTATATATTTTTTTTAAACATAACGTATAGGGGCTGCGCGTTAGTTCTATGCGATACTCAAAATTTAAATTTTTATCTTCGAAACCAAACAGTTAAGAGCGTTAACTCTTCCGAAAGTCTCAAAATGGCTAGTATGGGGGTACGATCGAACTGATACATCGCTTGTTTTCAAGCAAAAATATATATTTTTTATATTTTACTTAGATGAACTTTAGGCTTCTCAACATTTCATGTATAGAAACCTTTTTGACAAAATTCAACACTACTGAGTTATAAGTGATTTAATTTTAATACTTGTCGCCATTTTGCAAAAAATTGACAAAATGGATTTTGCTAACAAACATACACAGGATGCTTAAGAATTCTATACTGTCACAAAAATTGAAATTTAAATATTTATAAATAAGCTCACACTGACCTTAACTATATTGAAAATCTTATGAGCGTATGTATGATGGGTCGATCGACTCATCACACTAAACGTGTTTTGAAAAAAAAATACTTTTATTTTTTAATTTTTAATTTTTTTTTATAGTATCGTAAGTATAGTCGAAAGCTCTATTTTGTATTAAAAATTCAAGTCAATTTCTTGAATAGAAACCTCGTACGAGCGTTAACTATATGCAGAGTCGCATAAAAGCTCGTTCGAGGTCTCGGTCAATATATGGTAAGACTCGGTTTTTATTAAAAAAAAAATAATTAAAAATTGCTTTTATATGCAAATTAAAATTCCAAACACTTTTTGCATTAGACATTTTTCAGTAGGATTTCATTTAGCAAAGTTATGACACTTTGAATTTTTACATTAGCCGCCATTTTGAAAAAAAAATTTATATATTTTTTTTAAACATAACGTATAGGGGCTGCACGTTAGTTCTATGCGATACTCAAAATTTAAATTTTTATCTTCGAAACCAAACAGTTAAGAGCGTTAACTCTTCCGAAAGTCTCAAAATGGCTAGTATGGGGGTACGATCGAACTGATACATCGCTTGTTTTCAAGCAAAAATATATATTTTTTATATTTTACTTAGATGAACTTTAGGCTTCTCAACATTTCATGTATAGAGACCTTTTTGCCAAAATTTAACACTACTGAGTTATTAGTGATTGAATTTTATTACTTGTCGTCATTTTGCAAAAAATTGACAAAATGGATTTTGCTAACAAACATACACAGGATGCTTAAGAATTCTATACTGTCACAAAAATTGAAATTCAAATATGTATAAATAAGCTCACACTGACCTAAACTATATTGAAAATCTTATGAGCGTATGTATGGTGGGTCGATCGACTCATCACACTAAACGTGTTTTGAAAAAAAAATACTTTTATTTTTTAATTTTTTTTTATAGTATCGTAAGTATAGTCGAAAGCTCTATTTTGTATTAAAAATTCAAGCCGATTTCTTGAATAGAAACCTCGTACGAGCGTTAACTATATGCAGAGTCGCATAAAAGCTCGTTCGAGGTCTCGGTCAATATATGGTAAGACTCGGTTTTTATTAAAAAAAAAATAATTAAAAATTGCTTTTATATGCAAGTTAAAATTCCAAACACTTTTTGCATTAGACATTTTTCAGTAGGATTTCATTTAGCAAAGTTATGACACTTTGAATTTTTACATTAGCCGCCATTTTGAAAAAAAATTTTATATATTTTTTTTAAACATAACGTATAGGGGCTGCGCGTTAGTTCTATGCGATACTCAAAATTTAAATTTTTATCTTCGAAACCAAACAGTTAAGAGCGTTAACTCTTCCGAAAGTCTCAAAATGGCTAGTATGGGGGTACGATCGAACTGATACATCGCTTGTTTTCAAGCAAAAATATATATTTTTTATATTTTACTTAGATGAACTTTAGGCTTCTCAACATTTCATGTATAGAAACCTTTTTGACAAAATTCAACACTACTGAGTTATAAGTGATTTAATTTTAATACTTGTCGCCATTTTGCAAAAAATTGACAAAATGGATTTTGCTAACAAACATACACAGGATGCTTAAGAATTCTATACTGTCACAAAAATTGAAATTTAAATATTTATAAATAAGCTCACACTGACCTTAACTATATTGAAAATCTTATGAGCGTATGTATGATGGGTCGATCGACTCATCACACTAAACGTGTTTTGAAAAAAAAATACTTTTATTTTTTAATTTTTAATTTTTTTTTATAGTATCGTAAGTATAGTCGAAAGCTCTATTTTGTATTAAAAATTCAAGTCAATTTCTTGAATAGAAACCTCGTACGAGCGTTAACTATATGCAGAGTCGCATAAAAGCTCGTTCGAGGTCTCGGTCAATATATGGTAAGACTCGGTTTTTATTAAAAAAAAAATAATTAAAAATTGCTTTTATATGCAAATTAAAATTCCAAACACTTTTTGCATTAGACATTTTTCAGTAGGATTTCATTTAGCAAAGTTATGACACTTTGAATTTTTACATTAGCCGCCATTTTGAAAAAAAAATTTATATATTTTTTTTAAACATAACGTATAGGGGCTGCACGTTAGTTCTATGCGATACTCAAAATTTAAATTTTTATCTTCGAAACCAAACAGTTAAGAGCGTTAACTCTTCCGAAAGTCTCAAAATGGCTAGTATGGGGGTACGATCGAACTGATACATCGCTTGTTTTCAAGCAAAAATATATATTTTTTATATTTTACTTAGATGAACTTTAGGCTTCTCAACATTTCATGTATAGAGACCTTTTTGCCAAAATTTAACACTACTGAGTTATTAGTGATTGAATTTTATTACTTGTCGTCATTTTGCAAAAAATTGACAAAATGGATTTTGCTAACAAACATACACAGGATGCTTAAGAATTCTATACTGTCACAAAAATTGAAATTCAAATATGTATAAATAAGCTCACACTGACCTAAACTATATTGAAAATCTTATGAGCGTATGTATGGTGGGTCGATCGACTCATCACACTAAACGTGTTTTGAAAAAAAAATACTTTTATTTTTTAATTTTTTTTTATAGTATCGTAAGTATAGTCGAAAGCTCTATTTTGTATTAAAAATTCAAGCCGATTTCTTGAATAGAAACCTCGTACGAGCGTTAACTATATGCAGAGTCGCATAAAAGCTCGTTCGAGGTCTCGGTCAATATATGGTAAGACTCGGTTTTTATTAAAAAAAAAATAATTAAAAATTGCTTTTATATGCAAGTTAAAATTCCAAACACTTTTTGCATTAGACATTTTTCAGTAGGATTTCATTTAGCAAAGTTATGACACTTTGAATTTTTACATTAGCCGCCATTTTGAAAAAAAATTTTATATATTTTTTTTAAACATAACGTATAGGGGCTGCGCGTTAGTTCTATGCGATACTCAAAATTTAAATTTTTATCTTCGAAACCAAACAGTTAAGAGCGTTAACTCTTCCGAAAGTCTCAAAATGGCTAGTATGGGGGTACGATCGAACTGATACATCGCTTGTTTTCAAGCAAAAATATATATTTTTTATATTTTACTTAGATGAACTTTAGGCTTCTCAACATTTCATGTATAGAAACCTTTTTGACAAAATTCAACACTACTGAGTTATAAGTGATTTAATTTTAATACTTGTCGCCATTTTGCAAAAAATTGACAAAATGGATTTTGCTAACAAACATACACAGGATGCTTAAGAATTCTATACTGTCACAAAAATTGAAATTTAAATATTTATAAATAAGCTCACACTGACCTTAACTATATTGAAAATCTTATGAGCGTATGTATGATGGGTCGATCGACTCATCACACTAAACGTGTTTTGAAAAAAAAATACTTTTATTTTTTAATTTTTAATTTTTTTTTATAGTATCGTAAGTATAGTCGAAAGCTCTATTTTGTATTAAAAATTCAAGTCAATTTCTTGAATAGAAACCTCGTACGAGCGTTAACTATATGCAGAGTCGCATAAAAGCTCGTTCGAGGTCTCGGTCAATATATGGTAAGACTCGGTTTTTATTAAAAAAAAAATAATTAAAAATTGCTTTTATATGCAAATTAAAATTCCAAACACTTTTTGCATTAGACATTTTTCAGTAGGATTTCATTTAGCAAAGTTATGACACTTTGAATTTTTACATTAGCCGCCATTTTGAAAAAAAAATTTATATATTTTTTTTAAACATAACGTATAGGGGCTGCACGTTAGTTCTATGCGATACTCAAAATTTAAATTTTTATCTTCGAAACCAAACAGTTAAGAGCGTTAACTCTTCCGAAAGTCTCAAAATGGCTAGTATGGGGGTACGATCGAACTGATACATCGCTTGTTTTCAAGCAAAAATATATATTTTTTATATTTTACTTAGATGAACTTTAGGCTTCTCAACATTTCATGTATAGAGACCTTTTTGCCAAAATTTAACACTACTGAGTTATTAGTGATTGAATTTTATTACTTGTCGTCATTTTGCAAAAAATTGACAAAATGGATTTTGCTAACAAACATACACAGGATGCTTAAGAATTCTATACTGTCACAAAAATTGAAATTCAAATATGTATAAATAAGCTCACACTGACCTAAACTATATTGAAAATCTTATGAGCGTATGTATGGTGGGTCGATCGACTCATCACACTAAACGTGTTTTGAAAAAAAAATACTTTTATTTTTTAATTTTTTTTTATAGTATCGTAAGTATAGTCGAAAGCTCTATTTTGTATTAAAAATTCAAGCCGATTTCTTGAATAGAAACCTCGTACGAGCGTTAACTATATGCAGAGTCGCATAAAAGCTCGTTCGAGGTCTCGGTCAATATATGGTAAGACTCGGTTTTTATTAAAAAAAAAATAATTAAAAATTGCTTTTATATGCAAGTTAAAATTCCAAACACTTTTTGCATTAGACATTTTTCAGTAGGATTTCATTTAGCAAAGTTATGACACTTTGAATTTTTACATTAGCCGCCATTTTGAAAAAAAATTTTATATATTTTTTTTAAACATAACGTATAGGGGCTGCGCGTTAGTTCTATGCGATACTCAAAATTTAAATTTTTATCTTCGAAACCAAACAGTTAAGAGCGTTAACTCTTCCGAAAGTCTCAAAATGGCTAGTATGGGGGTACGATCGAACTGATACATCGCTTGTTTTCAAGCAAAAATATATATTTTTTATATTTTACTTAGATGAACTTTAGGCTTCTCAACATTTCATGTATAGAAACCTTTTTGACAAAATTCAACACTACTGAGTTATAAGTGATTTAATTTTAATACTTGTCGCCATTTTGCAAAAAATTGACAAAATGGATTTTGCTAACAAACATACACAGGATGCTTAAGAATTCTATACTGTCACAAAAATTGAAATTTAAATATTTATAAATAAGCTCACACTGACCTTAACTATATTGAAAATCTTATGAGCGTATGTATGATGGGTCGATCGACTCATCACACTAAACGTGTTTTGAAAAAAAAATACTTTTATTTTTTAATTTTTAATTTTTTTTTATAGTATCGTAAGTATAGTCGAAAGCTCTATTTTGTATTAAAAATTCAAGTCAATTTCTTGAATAGAAACCTCGTACGAGCGTTAACTATATGCAGAGTCGCATAAAAGCTCGTTCGAGGTCTCGGTCAATATATGGTAAGACTCGGTTTTTATTAAAAAAAAAATAATTAAAAATTGCTTTTATATGCAAATTAAAATTCCAAACACTTTTTGCATTAGACATTTTTCAGTAGGATTTCATTTAGCAAAGTTATGACACTTTGAATTTTTACATTAGCCGCCATTTTGAAAAAAAAATTTATATATTTTTTTTAAACATAACGTATAGGGGCTGCACGTTAGTTCTATGCGATACTCAAAATTTAAATTTTTATCTTCGAAACCAAACAGTTAAGAGCGTTAACTCTTCCGAAAGTCTCAAAATGGCTAGTATGGGGGTACGATCGAACTGATACATCGCTTGTTTTCAAGCAAAAATATATATTTTTTATATTTTACTTAGATGAACTTTAGGCTTCTCAACATTTCATGTATAGAGACCTTTTTGCCAAAATTTAACACTACTGAGTTATTAGTGATTGAATTTTATTACTTGTCGTCATTTTGCAAAAAATTGACAAAATGGATTTTGCTAACAAACATACACAGGATGCTTAAGAATTCTATACTGTCACAAAAATTGAAATTCAAATATGTATAAATAAGCTCACACTGACCTAAACTATATTGAAAATCTTATGAGCGTATGTATGGTGGGTCGATCGACTCATCACACTAAACGTGTTTTGAAAAAAAAATACTTTTATTTTTTAATTTTTTTTTATAGTATCGTAAGTATAGTCGAAAGCTCTATTTTGTATTAAAAATTCAAGCCGATTTCTTGAATAGAAACCTCGTACGAGCGTTAACTATATGCAGAGTCGCATAAAAGCTCGTTCGAGGTCTCGGTCAATATATGGTAAGACTCGGTTTTTATTAAAAAAAAAATAATTAAAAATTGCTTTTATATGCAAGTTAAAATTCCAAACACTTTTTGCATTAGACATTTTTCAGTAGGATTTCATTTAGCAAAGTTATGACACTTTGAATTTTTACATTAGCCGCCATTTTGAAAAAAAATTTTATATATTTTTTTTAAACATAACGTATAGGGGCTGCGCGTTAGTTCTATGCGATACTCAAAATTTAAATTTTTATCTTCGAAACCAAACAGTTAAGAGCGTTAACTCTTCCGAAAGTCTCAAAATGGCTAGTATGGGGGTACGATCGAACTGATACATCGCTTGTTTTCAAGCAAAAATATATATTTTTTATATTTTACTTAGATGAACTTTAGGCTTCTCAACATTTCATGTATAGAAACCTTTTTGACAAAATTCAACACTACTGAGTTATAAGTGATTTAATTTTAATACTTGTCGCCATTTTGCAAAAAATTGACAAAATGGATTTTGCTAACAAACATACACAGGATGCTTAAGAATTCTATACTGTCACAAAAATTGAAATTTAAATATTTATAAATAAGCTCACACTGACCTTAACTATATTGAAAATCTTATGAGCGTATGTATGATGGGTCGATCGACTCATCACACTAAACGTGTTTTGAAAAAAAAATACTTTTATTTTTTAATTTTTAATTTTTTTTTATAGTATCGTAAGTATAGTCGAAAGCTCTATTTTGTATTAAAAATTCAAGTCAATTTCTTGAATAGAAACCTCGTACGAGCGTTAACTATATGCAGAGTCGCATAAAAGCTCGTTCGAGGTCTCGGTCAATATATGGTAAGACTCGGTTTTTATTAAAAAAAAAATAATTAAAAATTGCTTTTATATGCAAATTAAAATTCCAAACACTTTTTGCATTAGACATTTTTCAGTAGGATTTTATTTAGCAAAGTTATGACACTTTGAATTTTTACATTAGCCGCCATTTTGAAAAAAAAATTTATATATTTTTTTTAAACATAACGTATAGGGGCTGCACGTTAGTTCTATGCGATACTCAAAATTTAAATTTTTATCTTCGAAACCAAACAGTTAAGAGCGTTAACTCTTCCGAAAGTCTCAAAATGGCTAGTATGGGGGTACGATCGAACTGATACATCGCTTGTTTTCAAGCAAAAATATATATTTTTTATATTTTACTTAGATGAACTTTAGGCTTCTCAACATTTCATGTATAGAGACCTTTTTGCCAAAATTTAACACTACTGAGTTATTAGTGATTGAATTTTATTACTTGTCGTCATTTTGCAAAAAATTGACAAAATGGATTTTGCTAACAAACATACACAGGATGCTTAAGAATTCTATACTGTCACAAAAATTGAAATTCAAATATGTATAAATAAGCTCACACTGACCTAAACTATATTGAAAATCTTATGAGCGTATGTATGGTGGGTCGATCGACTCATCACACTAAACGTGTTTTGAAAAAAAAATACTTTTATTTTTTAATTTTTTTTTATAGTATCGTAAGTATAGTCGAAAGCTCTATTTTGTATTAAAAATTCAAGCCGATTTCTTGAATAGAAACCTCGTACGAGCGTTAACTATATGCAGAGTCGCATAAAAGCTCGTTCGAGGTCTCGGTCAATATATGGTAAGACTCGGTTTTTATTAAAAAAAAAATAATTAAAAATTGCTTTTATATGCAAGTTAAAATTCCAAACACTTTTTGCATTAGACATTTTTCAGTAGGATTTCATTTAGCAAAGTTATGACACTTTGAATTTTTACATTAGCCGCCATTTTGAAAAAAAATTTTATATATTTTTTTTAAACATAACGTATAGGGGCTGCGCGTTAGTTCTATGCGATACTCAAAATTTAAATTTTTATCTTCGAAACCAAACAGTTAAGAGCGTTAACTCTTCCGAAAGTCTCAAAATGGCTAGTATGGGGGTACGATCGAACTGATACATCGCTTGTTTTCAAGCAAAAATATATATTTTTTATATTTTACTTAGATGAACTTTAGGCTTCTCAACATTTCATGTATAGAAACCTTTTTGACAAAATTCAACACTACTGAGTTATAAGTGATTTAATTTTAATACTTGTCGCCATTTTGCAAAAAATTGACAAAATGGATTTTGCTAACAAACATACACAGGATGCTTAAGAATTCTATACTGTCACAAAAATTGAAATTTAAATATTTATAAATAAGCTCACACTGACCTTAACTATATTGAAAATCTTATGAGCGTATGTATGATGGGTCGATCGACTCATCACACTAAACGTGTTTTGAAAAAAAAATACTTTTATTTTTTAATTTTTAATTTTTTTTTATAGTATCGTAAGTATAGTCGAAAGCTCTATTTTGTATTAAAAATTCAAGTCAATTTCTTGAATAGAAACCTCGTACGAGCGTTAACTATATGCAGAGTCGCATAAAAGCTCGTTCGAGGTCTCGGTCAATATATGGTAAAACTCGGTTTTTATTAAAAAAAAAATAATTAAAAATTGCTTTTATATGCAAATTAAAATTCCAAACACTTTTTGCATTAGACATTTTTCAGTAGGATTTCATTTAGCAAAGTTATGACACTTTGAATTTTTACATTAGCCGCCATTTTGAAAAAAAAATTTATATATTTTTTTTAAACATAACGTATAGGGGCTGCACGTTAGTTCTATGCGATACTCAAAATTTAAATTTTTATCTTCGAAACCAAACAGTTAAGAGCGTTAACTCTTCCGAAAGTCTCAAAATGGCTAGTATGGGGGTACGATCGAACTGATACATCGCTTGTTTTCAAGCAAAAATATATATTTTTTATATTTTACTTAGATGAACTTTAGGCTTCTCAACATTTCATGTATAGAGACCTTTTTGCCAAAATTTAACACTACTGAGTTATTAGTGATTGAATTTTATTACTTGTCGTCATTTTGCAAAAAATTGACAAAATGGATTTTGCTAACAAACATACACAGGATGCTTAAGAATTCTATACTGTCACAAAAATTGAAATTCAAATATGTATAAATAAGCTCACACTGACC
Source organism: Plectrocnemia conspersa (assembly GCF_051122295.1). Taxonomy (NCBI): domain Eukaryota; kingdom Metazoa; phylum Arthropoda; class Insecta; order Trichoptera; family Polycentropodidae; genus Plectrocnemia; species Plectrocnemia conspersa. The sequence continues at coordinate 62,711 of NW_028277193.1, read as the reverse complement.
TAAACTATATTGAAAATCTTATGAGCGTATGTATGGTGGGTCGATCGACTCATCACACTAAACGTGTTTTGAAAAAAAAATACTTTTATTTTTTAATTTTTTTTTATAGTATCGTAAGTATAGTCGAAAGCTCTATTTTGTATTAAAAATTCAAGCCGATTTCTTGAATAGAAACCTCGTACGAGCGTTAACTATATGCAGAGTCGCATAAAAGCTCGTTCGAGGTCTCGGTCAATATATGGTAAGACTCGGTTTTTATTAAAAAAAAAATAATTAAAAATTGCTTTTATATGCAAGTTAAAATTCCAAACACTTTTTGCATTAGACATTTTTCAGTAGGATTTCATTTAGCAAAGTTATGACACTTTGAATTTTTACATTAGCCGCCATTTTGAAAAAAAATTTTATATATTTTTTTTAAACATAACGTATAGGGGCTGCGCGTTAGTTCTATGCGATACTCAAAATTTAAATTTTTATCTTCGAAACCAAACAGTTAAGAGCGTTAACTCTTCCGAAAGTCTCAAAATGGCTAGTATGGGGGTACGATCGAACTGATACATCGCTTGTTTTCAAGCAAAAATATATATTTTTTATATTTTACTTAGATGAACTTTAGGCTTCTCAACATTTCATGTATAGAAACCTTTTTGACAAAATTCAACACTACTGAGTTATAAGTGATTTAATTTTAATACTTGTCGCCATTTTGCAAAAAATTGACAAAATGGATTTTGCTAACAAACATACACAGGATGCTTAAGAATTCTATACTGTCACAAAAATTGAAATTTAAATATTTATAAATAAGCTCACACTGACCTTAACTATATTAAAAATCTTATGAGCGTATGTATGATGGGTCGATCGACTCATCACACTAAACGTGTTTTGAAAAAAAAATACTTTTATTTTTTAATTTTTAATTTTTTTTTATAGTATCGTAAGTATAGTCGAAAGCTCTATTTTGTATTAAAAATTCAAGTCAATTTCTTGAATAGAAACCTCGTACGAGCGTTAACTATATGCAGAGTCGCATAAAAGCTCGTTCGAGGTCTCGGTCAATATATGGTAAGACTCGGTTTTTATTAAAAAAAAAATAATTAAAAATTGCTTTTATATGCAAATTAAAATTCCAAACACTTTTTGCATTAGACATTTTTCAGTAGGATTTCATTTAGCAAAGTTATGACACTTTGAATTTTTACATTAGCCGCCATTTTGAAAAAAAAATTTATATATTTTTTTTAAACATAACGTATAGGGGCTGCACGTTAGTTCTATGCGATACTCAAAATTTAAATTTTTATCTTCGAAACCAAACAGTTAAGAGCGTTAACTCTTCCGAAAGTCTCAAAATGGCTAGTATGGGGGTACGATCGAACTGATACATCGCTTGTTTTCAAGCAAAAATATATATTTTTTATATTTTACTTAGATGAACTTTAGGCTTCTCAACATTTCATGTATAGAGACCTTTTTGCCAAAATTTAACACTACTGAGTTATTAGTGATTGAATTTTATTACTTGTCGTCATTTTGCAAAAAATTGACAAAATGGATTTTGCTAACAAACATACACAGGATGCTTAAGAATTCTATACTGTCACAAAAATTGAAATTCAAATATGTATAAATAAGCTCACACTGACCTAAACTATATTGAAAATCTTATGAGCGTATGTATGGTGGGTCGATCGACTCATCACACTAAACGTGTTTTGAAAAAAAAATACTTTTATTTTTTAATTTTTTTTTATAGTATCGTAAGTATAGTCGAAAGCTCTATTTTGTATTAAAAATTCAAGCCGATTTCTTGAATAGAAACCTCGTACGAGCGTTAACTATATGCAGAGTCGCATAAAAGCTCGTTCGAGGTCTCGGTCAATATATGGTAAGACTCGGTTTTTATTAAAAAAAAAATAATTAAAAATTGCTTTTATATGCAAGTTAAAATTCCAAACACTTTTTGCATTAGACATTTTTCAGTAGGATTTCATTTAGCAAAGTTATGACACTTTGAATTTTTACATTAGCCGCCATTTTGAAAAAAAATTTTATATATTTTTTTTAAACATAACGTATAGGGGCTGCGCGTTAGTTCTATGCGATACTCAAAATTTAAATTTTTATCTTCGAAACCAAACAGTTAAGAGCGTTAACTCTTCCGAAAGTCTCAAAATGGCTAGTATGGGGGTACGATCGAACTGATACATCGCTTGTTTTCAAGCAAAAATATATATTTTTTATATTTTACTTAGATGAACTTTAGGCTTCTCAACATTTCATGTATAGAAACCTTTTTGACAAAATTCAACACTACTGAGTTATAAGTGATTTAATTTTAATACTTGTCGCCATTTTGCAAAAAATTGACAAAATGGATTTTGCTAACAAACATACACAGGATGCTTAAGAATTCTATACTGTCACAAAAATTGAAATTTAAATATTTATAAATAAGCTCACACTGACCTTAACTATATTGAAAATCTTATGAGCGTATGTATGATGGGTCGATCGACTCATCACACTAAACGTGTTTTGAAAAAAAAATACTTTTATTTTTTAATTTTTAATTTTTTTTTATAGTATCGTAAGTATAGTCGAAAGCTCTATTTTGTATTAAAAATTCAAGTCAATTTCTTGAATAGAAACCTCGTACGAGCGTTAACTATATGCAGAGTCGCATAAAAGCTCGTTCGAGGTCTCGGTCAATATATGGTAAGACTCGGTTTTTATTAAAAAAAAAATAATTAAAAATTGCTTTTATATGCAAATTAAAATTCCAAACACTTTTTGCATTAGACATTTTTCAGTAGGATTTCATTTAGCAAAGTTATGACACTTTGAATTTTTACATTAGCCGCCATTTTGAAAAAAAAATTTATATATTTTTTTTAAACATAACGTATAGGGGCTGCACGTTAGTTCTATGCGATACTCAAAATTTAAATTTTTATCTTCGAAACCAAACAGTTAAGAGCGTTAACTCTTCCGAAAGTCTCAAAATGGCTAGTATGGGGGTACGATCGAACTGATACATCGCTTGTTTTCAAGCAAAAATATATATTTTTTATATTTTACTTAGATGAACTTTAGGCTTCTCAACATTTCATGTATAGAGACCTTTTTGCCAAAATTTAACACTACTGAGTTATTAGTGATTGAATTTTATTACTTGTCGTCATTTTGCAAAAAATTGACAAAATGGATTTTGCTAACAAACATACACAGGATGCTTAAGAATTCTATACTGTCACAAAAATTGAAATTCAAATATGTATAAATAAGCTCACACTGACCTAAACTATATTGAAAATCTTATGAGCGTATGTATGGTGGGTCGATCGACTCATCACACTAAACGTGTTTTGAAAAAAAAATACTTTTATTTTTTAATTTTTTTTTATAGTATCGTAAGTATAGTCGAAAGCTCTATTTTGTATTAAAAATTCAAGCCGATTTCTTGAATAGAAACCTCGTACGAGCGTTAACTATATGCAGAGTCGCATAAAAGCTCGTTCGAGGTCTCGGTCAATATATGGTAAGACTCGGTTTTTATTAAAAAAAAAATAATTAAAAATTGCTTTTATATGCAAGTTAAAATTCCAAACACTTTTTGCATTAGACATTTTTCAGTAGGATTTCATTTAGCAAAGTTATGACACTTTGAATTTTTACATTAGCCGCCATTTTGAAAAAAAATTTTATATATTTTTTTTAAACATAACGTATAGGGGCTGCGCGTTAGTTCTATGCGATACTCAAAATTTAAATTTTTATCTTCGAAACCAAACAGTTAAGAGCGTTAACTCTTCCGAAAGTCTCAAAATGGCTAGTATGGGGGTACGATCGAACTGATACATCGCTTGTTTTCAAGCAAAAATATATATTTTTTATATTTTACTTAGATGAACTTTAGGCTTCTCAACATTTCATGTATAGAAACCTTTTTGACAAAATTCAACACTACTGAGTTATAAGTGATTTAATTTTAATACTTGTCGCCATTTTGCAAAAAATTGACAAAATGGATTTTGCTAACAAACATACACAGGATGCTTAAGAATTCTATACTGTCACAAAAATTGAAATTTAAATATTTATAAATAAGCTCACACTGACCTTAACTATATTGAAAATCTTATGAGCGTATGTATGATGGGTCGATCGACTCATCACACTAAACGTGTTTTGAAAAAAAAATACTTTTATTTTTTAATTTTTAATTTTTTTTTATAGTATCGTAAGTATAGTCGAAAGCTCTATTTTGTATTAAAAATTCAAGTCAATTTCTTGAATAGAAACCTCGTACGAGCGTTAACTATATGCAGAGTCGCATAAAAGCTCGTTCGAGGTCTCGGTCAATATATGGTAAGACTCGGTTTTTATTAAAAAAAAAATAATTAAAAATTGCTTTTATATGCAAATTAAAATTCCAAACACTTTTTGCATTAGACATTTTTCAGTAGGATTTCATTTAGCAAAGTTATGACACTTTGAATTTTTACATTAGCCGCCATTTTGAAAAAAAAATTTATATATTTTTTTTAAACATAACGTATAGGGGCTGCACGTTAGTTCTATGCGATACTCAAAATTTAAATTTTTATCTTCGAAACCAAACAGTTAAGAGCGTTAACTCTTCCGAAAGTCTCAAAATGGCTAGTATGGGGGTACGATCGAACTGATACATCGCTTGTTTTCAAGCAAAAATATATATTTTTTATATTTTACTTAGATGAACTTTAGGCTTCTCAACATTTCATGTATAGAGACCTTTTTGCCAAAATTTAACACTACTGAGTTATTAGTGATTGAATTTTATTACTTGTCGTCATTTTGCAAAAAATTGACAAAATGGATTTTGCTAACAAACATACACAGGATGCTTAAGAATTCTATACTGTCACAAAAATTGAAATTCAAATATGTATAAATAAGCTCACACTGACCTAAACTATATTGAAAATCTTATGAGCGTATGTATGGTGGGTCGATCGACTCATCACACTAAACGTGTTTTGAAAAAAAAATACTTTTATTTTTTAATTTTTTTTTATAGTATCGTAAGTATAGTCGAAAGCTCTATTTTGTATTAAAAATTCAAGCCGATTTCTTGAATAGAAACCTCGTACGAGCGTTAACTATATGCAGAGTCGCATAAAAGCTCGTTCGAGGTCTCGGTCAATATATGGTAAGACTCGGTTTTTATTAAAAAAAAAATAATTAAAAATTGCTTTTATATGCAAGTTAAAATTCCAAACACTTTTTGCATTAGACATTTTTCAGTAGGATTTCATTTAGCAAAGTTATGACACTTTGAATTTTTACATTAGCCGCCATTTTGAAAAAAAATTTTATATATTTTTTTTAAACATAACGTATAGGGGCTGCGCGTTAGTTCTATGCGATACTCAAAATTTAAATTTTTATCTTCGAAACCAAACAGTTAAGAGCGTTAACTCTTCCGAAAGTCTCAAAATGGCTAGTATGGGGGTACGATCGAACTGATACATCGCTTGTTTTCAAGCAAAAATATATATTTTTTATATTTTACTTAGATGAACTTTAGGCTTCTCAACATTTCATGTATAGAAACCTTTTTGACAAAATTCAACACTACTGAGTTATAAGTGATTTAATTTTAATACTTGTCGCCATTTTGCAAAAAATTGACAAAATGGATTTTGCTAACAAACATACACAGGATGCTTAAGAATTCTATACTGTCACAAAAATTGAAATTTAAATATTTATAAATAAGCTCACACTGACCTTAACTATATTGAAAATCTTATGAGCGTATGTATGATGGGTCGATCGACTCATCACACTAAACGTGTTTTGAAAAAAAAATACTTTTATTTTTTAATTTTTAATTTTTTTTTATAGTATCGTAAGTATAGTCGAAAGCTCTATTTTGTATTAAAAATTCAAGTCAATTTCTTGAATAGAAACCTCGTACGAGCGTTAACTATATGCAGAGTCGCATAAAAGCTCGTTCGAGGTCTCGGTCAATATATGGTAAGACTCGGTTTTTATTAAAAAAAAAATAATTAAAAATTGCTTTTATATGCAAATTAAAATTCCAAACACTTTTTGCATTAGACATTTTTCAGTAGGATTTCATTTAGCAAAGTTATGACACTTTGAATTTTTACATTAGCCGCCATTTTGAAAAAAAAATTTATATATTTTTTTTAAACATAACGTATAGGGGCTGCACGTTAGTTCTATGCGATACTCAAAATTTAAATTTTTATCTTCGAAACCAAACAGTTAAGAGCGTTAACTCTTCCGAAAGTCTCAAAATGGCTAGTATGGGGGTACGATCGAACTGATACATCGCTTGTTTTCAAGCAAAAATATATATTTTTTATATTTTATACTGATGCGCCTCGATATCGTCTACAATAAATCGACAGTGTTTGGCATACCTAGGACGCAAGCCTGCGAAGTTACGGGCGTTTTAACGCTTCAAACGGCCGCCATTTTGAATTTGGGCGCCATATTGGATTTTGCCGAAATATGTCAACGAGTATTTTTAAATTTACACGTTGTCACAAAATTTGAATTTTTAATACGCATAAATGAGTTTACGTCTGACGAACGAGCGTATAGTGGGTCGACACTTGGCGTATTTTGAAAAAAAAATACTTTTATTTTTTAATTTTTAATTTTTTTTTTTATAGTATCGTAAGTATAGTCGAAAGCTCTATTTTGTATTAAAAATTCAAGTCGATTTCTCAAATAAAAACCTCGTACGAGCGTTAACTATATGCAGAGTCGCATAAAAGCTCGTTCGATGTCTCGGTCAATATATGGTAAGACTCGGTTTTTATTAAAAAAAAAATAATTAAAAATTGCTTTTATATGCAAGTTAAAATTCCAAACACTTTTTGCATTAGACATTTTTCAGTAGGATTTCATTTAGCAAAGTTATGACACTTTTAATTTTTACATTAGCCGCCATTTTGAAAAAAAATTTTATATATTTTTTTTAAACATAACGTATAGGGGCTGCGCGTTAGTTCTATGCGATACTCAAAATTTAAATTTTTATCTTCGAAACCAAACAGTTAAGAGCGTTAACTCTTCCGAAAGTCTCAAAATGGCTAGTATGGGGGTACGATCAAACTGATACATCGCTTGTTTTCAAGCTAAAATATATATTTTTTATATTTTACTTAGATGAACTTTAGGCTTTTCAACATTTCATGTATAGAGACCTTTCTGACAAAATTCAACACTACTGAGTTATAAGTGATTGAATTTTAATACTTGTCGCCATTTTGCAAAAAATTGACAAAATGGATTTTGCTAACAAACATACACAGGATGCTTAAGAATTCTATACTGTCACAAAAATTAAAATTCAAATATGTATAATAAAGCTCACACTGACCTAAACTATATTGAAAATCTTATGAGCGTATGTATGGTGGGTCGATCGACTCATCACACTAAACGTGTTTTGAAAAAAAAATACTTTTATTTTTTAATTTTTAATTTTTTTTTATAGTATCGTAAGTATAGTCGAAAGCTCTATTTTGTATAAAAAATTCAAGTCGATTTCTTGAATAGAAGCCTCATACGAGCGTTAACTATATGCAGAGTCGCATAAAAGCTCGTTCGAGGTCTCGGTCAATATATGGTAAGACTCGGTTTTTATTAAAAAAAAAATAATTAAAAATTGCTTTTATATGCAAATTAAAATTCCAAACACTTTTTGCATTAAACATTTATTAGTAGGATTTCATTTAGCAAAGTTATGACACTTTGAATTTTTACATTAGCCGCCATTTTGAAAAAAAATTTTATATATTTTTTTTAAACATAACGTATAGGGGCTGCACGTTAGTTCTATGCGATACTTAAAATTTAAATTTTTATCGTTGAAACCAAACAGTTAAGAGCGTTAACTTTTCCGAAAGTCTCAAAATGGCTAGTATGGGGGTACGATCGAACTGATACATCGCTTGTTTTCAAGCAAAAATATATATTTTTTATATTTTACTTAGATGAACTTTAGGCTTCTCAACATTTAATGTTTAATGACCTTTTTGCCAAAATTCAACACTACTGAGTTATAAGTGATTGAATTTTAATACTTGTCGTCATTTTGCAAAAAATTGACAAAATGGATTTTGCTAACAAACATACACAGGATGCTTAAGAATTCTATACTGTCACAAAAATTGAAATTCAAATATGTATAAATAAGCTCACACTGACCTAAACTATATTGAAAATCTTATGAGCGTATGTATGGTGGGTCGATCGACTCATCACACTAAACGTGTTTTGAAAAAAAAATACTTTTATTTTTTAATTTTTAATTTTTTTTTATAGTATCGTAAGTATAGTCGAAAGCTCTATTTTGTATAAAAAATTCAAGTCGATTTCTTGAATAGAAGCCTCATACTAACGTTAACTATATGCAGAGTCGCATAAAAGCTCGTTCGAGGTCTCGGTCAATATATGGTAAGACTCGGTTTTTATAAAAAAAAAAATTAAAAATTGCTTTTATATGCAAATTAACATTCCAAACACTTTTTGCATTAGACATTTTTTAGTAGGATTTCATTTAGCAAAGTTATGACACTTTGAATTTTTACATTAGCCGCCATTTTGAAAAAAAAATTTATATATTTTTTTTAAACATAACGTATAGGGGCTGCACGTTAGTTCTATGCGATACTCAAAATTTAAATTTTTATCTTCGAAACCAAACAGTTAAGAGCGTTAACTCTTCCGAAAGTCTCAAAATGGCTAGTATGGGGGTACGATCGAACTGATACATCGCTTGTTTTCAAGCAAAAATATATATTTTTTATATTTTACTTAGATGAACTTTAGGCTTCTCAACATTATATGTATAGAGACCTTTTTGCCAAAATTCAACACTACTGAGTTATAAGTGATTGAATTTTAATACTTGTCGTCATTTTGCAAAAAATTGACAAAATGGATTTTGCTAACAAACATACACAGGATGCTTAAGAATTCTATACTGTCACAAAAATTGAAATTCAAATATGTATAAATAAGCTCACACTGACCTAAACTATATTGAAAATCTTATGAGCGTATGTATGGTGGGTCGATCGACTCATCACACTAAACGTGTTTTGAAAAAAAAATACTTTTATTTTTTAATTTTTAATTTTTTTTTATAGTATCGTAAGTATAGTCGAAAGCTCTATTTTGTATAAAAAATTCAAGTCGATTTCTTGAATAGAAGCCTCATACGAGCCTTAACTATATGCAGAGTCGCATAAAAGCTCGTTCGAGGTCTCGGTCAATATATGGTAAGACTCGGTTTTTATTAAAAAAAAAATAATTAAAAATTGATTTTATATGCAAATTAAAATTCCAAACACTTTTTGCATTCAACATTTTTTAGTAGGATTTTATTTAGCAAAGTTATGACACTTTGAATTTTTACATTAGCCGCCATTTTGAAAAAAAATTTTATATATTTTTTTTAAACATAACGTATAGGGGCTGCACGTTAGTTCTATGCGATACTCAAAATTTAAATTTTTATCTTCGAAACCAAACAGTTAAGAGCGTTAACTCTTCCGAAAGTCTCAAAATGGCTAGTATGGGGGTACGATCGAACTGATACATCGCTTGTTTTCAAGCAAAAATATATATTTTTTATATTTTACTTAGATGAACTTTAGGCTTCTCAACATTTCATGTATAGAGACCTTTTTGCCAAAATTCAACACTACTGAGTTATAAGTGATTGAATTTTAATACTTGTCGTCATTTTGCAAAAAATTGACAAAATGGATTTTGCTAACAAACATACACAGGATGCTTAGGAATTCTATACTGTCACAAAAATTGAAATTCAAATATGTATAAATAAGCTCACACTGACCTAAACTATATTGAAAATCTTATGAGCGTATGTATGGTGGGATATATAGATACGACTCATCACACTAAACGTGTTTTGAAAAAAAAATACTTTTATTTTTTAATTTTTAATTTTTTTTTATAGTATCGTAAGTATAGTCGAAAGCTCTATTTTGTATAAAAAATTCAAGTCGATTTCTTGAATAGAAGCCTCATACGAGCGTTAACTATATGCAGAGTCGCATAAAAGCTCGTTCGAGGTCTCGGTCAATATATGGTAAGACTCGGTTTTTATTAAAAAAAAAATAATTAAAAATTGCTTTTATATGCAAGTTAAAATTCCAAACACTTTTTGCATTAAACATTTTTTAGTAGGATTTCATTTAGCAAAGTTATGACACTTTGAATTTTTACATTAGCCGCCATTTTGAAAAAAATTTTTATATATTTTTTTTAAACATAACGTATAGGGGCTGCACGTTAGTTCTATGCGATACTTAAAATTTAAATTTTTATCTTCGAAACCAAACAGTTAAGAGCGTTAACTCTTCCGAAAGTCTCAAAATGGCTAGTATGGGGGTACGATCGAACTGATACATCGCTTGTTTTCAAGCAAAAATATATATTTTTTATATTTTACTTAGATGAACTTTAGGCTTCTCAACATTTCATGTATAGAGACCTTTTTGCCAAAATTTAACACTACTGAGTTATTAGTGATTGAATTTTATTACTTGTCGTCATTTTGCAAAAAATTGACAAAATGGATTTTGCTAACAAACATACACAGGATGCTTAAGAATTCTATACTGTCACAAAAATTGAAATTCAAATATGTATAAATAAGCTCACACTGACCTAAACTATATTGAAAATCTTATGAGCGTATGTATGGTGGGTCGATCGACTCATCACACTAAACGTGTTTTGAAAAAAAAATACTTTTATTTTTTAATTTTTTTTTATAGTATCGTAAGTATAGTCGAAAGCTCTATTTTGTATTAAAAATTCAAGCCGATTTCTTGAATAGAAACCTCGTACGAGCGTTAACTATATGCAGAGTCGCATAAAAGCTCGTTCGAGGTCTCGGTCAATATATGGTAAGACTCGGTTTTTATTAAAAAAAAAATAATTAAAAATTGCTTTTATATGCAAGTTAAAATTCCAAACACTTTTTGCATTAGACATTTTTCAGTAGGATTTCATTTAGCAAAGTTATGACACTTTGAATTTTTACATTAGCCGCCATTTTGAAAAAAAATTTTATATATTTTTTTTAAACATAACGTATAGGGGCTGCGCGTTAGTTCTATGCGATACTCAAAATTTAAATTTTTATCTTCGAAACCAAACAGTTAAGAGCGTTAACTCTTCCGAAAGTCTCAAAATGGCTAGTATGGGGGTACGATCGAACTGATACATCGCTTGTTTTCAAGCAAAAATATATATTTTTTATATTTTACTTAGATGAACTTTAGGCTTCTCAACATTTCATGTATAGAAACCTTTTTGACAAAATTCAACACTACTGAGTTATAAGTGATTTAATTTTAATACTTGTCGCCATTTTGCAAAAAATTGACAAAATGGATTTTGCTAACAAACATACACAGGATGCTTAAGAATTCTATACTGTCACAAAAATTGAAATTTAAATATTTATAAATAAGCTCACACTGACCTTAACTATATTGAAAATCTTATGAGCGTATGTATGATGGGTCGATCGACTCATCACACTAAACGTGTTTTGAAAAAAAAATACTTTTATTTTTTAATTTTTAATTTTTTTTTATAGTATCGTAAGTATAGTCGAAAGCTCTATTTTGTATTAAAAATTCAAGTCAATTTCTTGAATAGAAACCTCGTACGAGCGTTAACTATATGCAGAGTCGCATAAAAGCTCGTTCGAGGTCTCGGTCAATATATGGTAAGACTCGGTTTTTATTAAAAAAAAAATAATTAAAAATTGCTTTTATATGCAAATTAAAATTCCAAACACTTTTTGCATTAGACATTTTTCAGTAGGATTTCATTTAGCAAAGTTATGACACTTTGAATTTTTACATTAGCCGCCATTTTGAAAAAAAAATTTATATATTTTTTTTAAACATAACGTATAGGGGCTGCACGTTAGTTCTATGCGATACTCAAAATTTAAATTTTTATCTTCGAAACCAAACAGTTAAGAGCGTTAACTCTTCCGAAAGTCTCAAAATGGCTAGTATGGGGGTACGATCGAACTGATACATCGCTTGTTTTCAAGCAAAAATATATATTTTTTATATTTTACTTAGATGAACTTTAGGCTTCTCAACATTATATGTATAGAGACCTTTTTGCCAAAATTCAACACTACTGAGTTATAAGTGATTGAATTTTAATACTTGTCGTCATTTTGCAAAAAATTGACAAAATGGATTTTGCTAACAAACATACACAGGATGCTTAAGAATTCTATACTGTCACAAAAATTGAAATTCAAATATGTATAAATAAGCTCACACTGACCTAAACTATATTGAAAATCTTATGAGCGTATGTATGGTGGGTCGATCGACTCATCACACTAAACGTGTTTTGAAAAAAAAATACTTTTATTTTTTAATTTTTAATTTTTTTTTATAGTATCGTAAGTATAGTCGAAAGCTCTATTTTGTATAAAAAATTCAAGTCGATTTCTTGAATAGAAGCCTCATACGAGCGTTAACTATATGCAGAGTCGCATAAAAGCTCGTTCGAGGTCTCGGTCAATATATGGTAAGACTCGGTTTTTATTAAAAAAAAAATAATTAAAAATTGATTTTATATGCAAATTAAAATTCCAAACACTTTTTGCATTCAACATTTTTTAGTAGGATTTTATTTAGCAAAGTTATGACACTTTGAATTTTTACATTAGCCGCCATTTAGAAAAAAAATTTTATATATTTTTTTTAAACATAACGTATAGGGGCTGCACGTTAGTTCTATGCGATACTCAAAATTTAAATTTTTATCTTCGAAACCAAACAGTTAAGAGCGTTAACTCTTCCGAAAGTCTCAAAATGGCTAGTATGGGGGTACGATCGAACTGATACATCGCTTGTTTTCAAGCAAAAATATATATTTTTTATATTTTACTTAGATGAACTTTAGGCTTCTCAACATTTCATGTATAGAGACCTTTTTGCCAAAATTCAACACTACTGAGTTATAAGTGATTGAATTTTAATACTTGTCGTCATTTTGCAAAAAATTGACAAAATGGATTTTGCTAACAAACATACACAGGATGCTTAGGAATTCTATACTGTCACAAAAATTGAAATTCAAATATGTATAAATAAGCTCACACTGACCTAAACTATATTGAAAATCTTATGAGCGTATGTATGGTGGGATATATAGATACGACTCATCACACTAAACGTGTTTTGAAAAAAAAATACTTTTATTTTTTAATTTTTAATTTTTTTTTATAGTATCGTAAGTATAGTCGAAAGCTCTATTTTGTATAAAAAATTCAAGTCGATTTCTTGAATAGAAGCCTCATACGAGCGTTAACTATATGCAGAGTCGCATAAAAGCTCGTTCGAGGTCTCGGTCAATATATGGTAAGACTCGGTTTTTATTAAAAAAAAAATAATTAAAAATTGCTTTTATATGCAAGTTAAAATTCCAAACACTTTTTGCATTAAACATTTTTTAGTAGGATTTCATTTAGCAAAGTTATGACACTTTGAATTTTTACATTAGCCGCCATTTTGAAAAAAATTTTTATATATTTTTTTTAAACATAACGTATAGGGGCTGCACGTTAGTTCTATGCGATACTTAAAATTTAAATTTTTATCTTCGAAACCAAACAGTTAAGAGCGTTAACTCTTCCGAAAGTCTCAAAATGGCTAGTATGGGGGTACGATCGAACTGATACATCGCTTGTTTTCAAGCAAAAATATATATTTTTTATATTTTACTTAGATGAACTTTAGGCTTCTCAACATTTCATGTATAGAGACCTTTTTGCCAAAATTTAACACTACTGAGTTATTAGTGATTGAATTTTATTACTTGTCGTCATTTTGCAAAAAATTGACAAAATGGATTTTGCTAACAAACATACACAGGATGCTTAAGAATTCTATACTGTCACAAAAATTGAAATTCAAATATGTATAAATAAGCTCACACTGACCTAAACTATATTGAAAATCTTATGAGCGTATGTATGGTGGGTCGATCGACTCATCACACTAAACGTGTTTTGAAAAAAAAATACTTTTATTTTTTAATTTTTAATTTTTTTTTATAGTATCGTAAGTATAGTCGAAAGCTCTATTTTGTATAAAAAATTCAAGTCGATTTCTTGAATAGAAGCCTCATACGAGCGTTAACTATATGCAGAGTCGCATAAAAGCTCGTTCGAGGTCTCGGTCAATATATGGTAAGACTCGGTTTTTATTAAAAAAAAAATAATTAAAAATTGCTTTTATATGCAAATTAAAATTCCAAACACTTTTTGCATTAAACATTTTTTAGTAGGATTTCATTTAGCAAAGTTATGACACTTTGAATTTTTACATTAGCCGCCATTTTGAAAAAAAATTTTATATATTTTTTTTAAACATAACGTATAGGGGCTGCACGTTAGTTCTATGCGATACTCAAAATTTAAATTTTTATCTTCGAAACCAAACAGTTAAGAGCGTTAACTCTTCCGAAAGTCTCAAAATGGCTAGTATGGGGGTACGATCGAACTGATACATCGCTTGTTTTCAAGCAAAAATATATATTTTTTATATTTTACTTAGATGAACTTTAGGCTTCTCAACATTTTATGTATAGAGACCTTTTTGACAAAATTCAACACTACTGAGTTATAAGTGATTGAATTTTAATACTTGTCGTCATTTTGCAAAAAATTGACAAAATGGATTTTGCTAACAAACATACACAGGATGCTTAGGAATTCTATACTGTCACAAAAATTGAAATTCAAATATGTATAAATAAGCTCACACTGACCTAAACTATATTGAAAATCTTATGAGCGTATGTATGGTGGGTCGATCGACTCATCACACTAAACGTGTTTTGAAAAAAAAATACTTTTATTTTTTAATTTTTAATTTTTTTTTATAGTATCGTAAGTATAGTCGAAAGCTCTATTTTGTATAAAAAATTCAAGTCGATTTCTTGAATAGAAGCCTCATACTAACGTTAACTATATGCAGAGTCGCATAAAAGCTCGTTCGAGGTCTCGGTCAATATATGGTAAGACTCGGTTTTTATTAAAAAAAAAATAATTAAAAATTGCTTTTATATGCAAATTAAAATTCCAAACACTTTTTGCATTAAACATTTTTTAGTAGGATTTCATTTAGCAAAGTTATGACACTTTGAATTTTTACATTAGCCGCCATTTTGAAAAAAAATTTTATATATTTTTTTTAAACATAACGTATAGGGGCTGCACGTTAGTTCTATGCGATACTCAAAATTTAAATTTTTATCTTCGAAACCAAACAGTTAAGAGCGTTAACTCTTCCGAAAGTCTCAAAATGGCTAGTATGGGGGTACGATCGAACTGATACATCGCTTGTTTTCAAGCAAAAATATATATTTTTTATATTTTACTTAGATAAACTTTAGGCTTCTCAACATTTTATGTTTAGAGACCTTTTTGACAAAATTCAACACTACTGAGTTATAAGTGATTGAATTTTAATACTTGTCGTCATTTTGCAAAAAATTGACAAAATGGATTTTGCTAACAAACATACACAGGATGCTTAGGAATTCTATACTGTCACAAAAATTGAAATTCAAATATGTATAAATAAGCTCACACTGACCTAAACTATATTGAAAATCTTATGAGCGTATGTATGGTGGGTCGATCGACTCATCACACTAAACGTGTTTTGAAAAAAAAATACTTTTATTTTTTAATTTTTAATTTTTTTTTATAGTATCGTAAGTATAGTCGAAAGCTCTATTTTGTATAAAAAATTCAAGTCGATTTCTTGAATAGAAGCCTCATACTAACGTTAACTATATGCAGAGTCGCATAAAAGCTCGTTCGAGGTCTCGGTCAATATATGGTAAGACTCGGTTTTTATTAAAAAAAAAATAATTAAAAATTGCTTTTATATGCAAATTAAAATTCCAAACACTTTTTGCATTAAACATTTTTTAGTAGGATTTCATTTAGCAAAGTTATGACACTTTGAATTTTTACATTAGCCGCCATTTTAAAAAAAAATTTTATATATTTTTTTTAAACATAACGTATAGGGGCTGCACGTTAGTTCTATGCGATACTCAAAATTTAAATTTTTATCTTCGAAACCAAACAGTTAAGAGCGTTAACTCTTCCGAAAGTCTCAAAATGGCTAGTATGGGGGTACGATCGAACTGATACATCGCTTGTTTTCAAGCAAAAATATATATTTTTTATATTTTACTTAGATGAACTTTAGGCTTCTCAACATTTCATGTATAGAGACCTTTTTGCCAAAATTTAACACTACTGAGTTATAAGTGATTGAATTTTAATACTTGTCGTCATTTTGTAAAAAATTGACAAAATGGATTTTGCTAACAAACATACACAGGATGCTTAAGAATTCTATACTGTCACAAAAATTGAAATTCAAATATGTATAAATAAGCTCACACTGACCTAAACTATATTGAAAATCTTATGAGCGTATGTATGGTGGGTCGATCGACTCATCACACTAAACGTGTTTTGAAAAAAAAATACTTTTATTTTTTAATTTTTAATTTTTTTTTATAGTATCGTAAGTATAGTCGAAAGCTCTATTTTGTATAAAAAATTCAAGTCGATTTCTTGAATAGAAGCCTCATACGAGCGTTAACTATATGCAGAGTCGCATAAAAGCTCGTTCGAGGTCTCGGTCAATATATGGTAAGACTAGGTTTTTATTAAAAATAAAATAATTAAAAATTGCTTTTATATGCAAATTAAAATTCCAAACACTTTTTGCATTAAACATTTTTTAGTAGGATTTCATTTAGCAAAGTTATGACACTTTGAATTTTTACATTAGCCGCCATTTTGAAAAAAAAATTTATATATTTTTTTTAAACATAACGTATAGGGGCTGCACGTTAGTTCTATGCGATACTCAAAATTTAAATTTTTATCTTCGAAACCAAACAGTTAAGAGCGTTAACTCTTCCGAAAGTCTCAAAATGGCTAGTATGGGGGTACGATCGAACTGATACATCGCTTGTTTTCAAGCAAAAATATATATTTTTTATATTTTACTTAGATGAACTTTAGGCTTCTCAACATTTCATGTATAGAGACCTTTTTGACAAAATTCAACACTACTGAGTTATAAGTGATTGAATTTTAATACTTGTCGTCATTTTGCAAAAAATTGACAAAATGGATTTTGCTAACAAACATACACAGGATGCTTAGGAATTCTATACTGTCACAAAAATTGAAATTCAAATATGTATAAATAAGCTCACACTGACCTAAACTATATTGAAAATCTTATGAGCGTATGTATGGTGGGTCGATCGACTCATCACACTAAACGTGTTTTGAAAAAAAAATACTTTTATTTTTTAATTTTTAATTTTTTTTTATAGTATCGTAAGTATAGTCGAAAGCTCTATTTTGTATAAAAAATTCAAGTCGATTTCTTGAATAGAAGCCTCATACTAACGTTAACTATATGCAGAGTCGCATAAAAGCTCGTTCGAGGTCTCGGTCAATATATGGTAAGACTCGGTTTTTATTAAAAAAAAAATAATTAAAAATTGCTTTTATATGCAAATTAAAATTCCAAACACTTTTTGCATTAAACATTTTTTAGTAGGATTTCATTTAGCAAAGTTATGACACTTTGAATTTTTACATTAGCCGCCATTTTGAAAAAAAATTTTATATATTTTTTTTAAACATAACGTATAGGGGCTGCACGTTAGTTCTATGCGATACTCAAAATTTTAATTTTTATCTTCGAAACCAAACAGTTAAGAGCGTTAACTCTTCCGAAAGTCTCAAAATGGCTAGTATGGGGGTACGATCGAACTGATACATCGCTTGTTTTCAAGCAAAAATATATATTTTTTATATTTTACTTAGATGAACTTTAGGCTTCTCAACATTTCATGTATAGAGACCTTTTTGCCAAAATTCAACACTACTGAGTTATTAGTGATTGAATTTTAATACTTGTCGTCATTTTGCAAAAAATTGACAAAATGGATTTTGCTAACAAACATACACAGGATGCTTAAGAATTCTATACTGTCACAAAAATTGAAATTCAAATATGTATAAATAAGCTCACACTGACCTAAACTATATTGAAAATCTTATGAGCGTATGTATGGTGGGATATATAGATACGACTCATCACACTAAACGTGTTTTGAAAAAAAAATACTTTTATTTTTTAATTTTTAATTTTTTTTTATAGTATCGTAAGTATAGTCGAAAGCTCTATTTTGTATAAAAAATTCAAGTCGATTTCTCGAATAGAAGCCTCATACGAGCGTTAACTATATGCAGAGTCGCATAAAAGCTCGTTCGAGGTCTCGGTCAATATATGGTAAGACTCGGTTTTTATTAAAAAAAAAATAATTAAAAATTGCTTTTATATGCAAATTAAAATTCCAAACACTTTTTGCATTAAACATTTTTTAGTAGGATTTCATTTAGCAAAG
This sequence comes from Plectrocnemia conspersa, assembly GCF_051122295.1. NCBI lineage: Eukaryota > Metazoa > Arthropoda > Insecta > Trichoptera > Polycentropodidae > Plectrocnemia > Plectrocnemia conspersa. The sequence continues at coordinate 44,138 of NW_028277193.1, read as the reverse complement.
TTATGACACTTTGAATTTTTACATTAGCCGCCATTTTGAAAAAAAAATTTATATATTTTTTTTAAACATAACGTATAGGGGCTGCACGTTAGTTCTATGCGATACTCAAAATTTAAATTTTTATCTTCGAAACCAAACAGTTAAGAGCGTTAACTCTTCCGAAAGTCTCAAAATGGCTAGTATGGGGGTACGATCGAACTGATACATCGCTTGTTTTCAAGCAAAAATATATATTTTTTATATTTTACTTAGATGAACTTTAGGCTTCTCAACATTTCATGTATAGAGACCTTTTTGCCAAAATTCAACACTACTGAGTTATAAGTGATTGAATTTTAATACTTGTCGTCATTTTGCAAAAAATTGACAAAATGGATTTTGCTAACAAACATACACAGGATGCTTAAGAATTCTATACTGTCACAAAAATTGAAATTCAAATATGTATAAATAAGCTCACACTGACCTAAACTATATTGAAAATCTTATGAGCGTATGTATGGTGGGATATATAGATACGACTCATCACACTAAACGTGTTTTGAAAAAAAAATACTTTTATTTTTTAATTTTTAATTTTTTTTTATAGTATCGTAAGTATAGTCGAAAGCTCTATTTTGTATAAAAAATTCAAGTCGATTTCTTGAATAGAAGCCTCATACGAGCGTTAACTATATGCAGAGTCGCATAAAAGCTCGTTCGAGGTCTCGGTCAATATATGGTAAGACTCGGTTTTTATTAAAAAAAAAATAATTAAAAATTGCTTTTATATGCAAATTAAAATTCCAAACACTTTTTGCATTCAACATTTTTTAGTAGGATTTCATTTAGCAAAGTTATGACACTTTGAATTTTTACATTAGCCGCCATTTTAAAAAAAAATTTTATATATTTTTTTTAAACATAACGTATAGGGGCTGCACGTTAGTTCTATGCGATACTCAAAATTTAAATTTTTATCTTCGAAACCTAACAGTTAAGAGCGTTAACTCTTCCGAAAGTCTCAAAATGGCTAGTATGGGGGTACGATCGAACTGATACATCGCTTGTTTTCAAGCAAAAATATATATTTTTTATATTTTACTTAGATGAACTTTAGGCTTCTCAACATTTCATGTATAGAGACCTTTTTGCCAAAATTCAACACTACTGAGTTATAAGTGATTGAATTTTAATACTTGTCGTCATTTTGCAAAAAATTGACAAAATGGATTTTGCTAACAAACATACACAGGATGCTTAAGAATTCTATACTGTCACAAAAATTGAAATTCAAATATGTATAAATAAGCTCACACTGACCTAAACTATATTGAAAATCTTATGAGCGTATGTATGGTGGGTCGATCGACTCATCACACTAAACGTGTTTTGAAAAAAAAATACTTTTATTTTTTAATTTTTAATTTTTTTTTATAGTATCGTAAGTATAGTCAAAAGCTCTATTTTGTATAAAAAATTCAAGTCGATTTCTTGAATAGAAGCCTCATACGAGCGTTAACTATATGCAGAGTCGCATAAAAGCTCGTTCGAGGTCTCGGTCAATATATGGTAAGACTCGGTTTTTATTAAAAAAAAAAAAATTAAAAATTGCTTTTATATGCAAATTAAAATTCCAAACACTTTTTGAATTAAACATTTTTTAGTAGGATTTTATTTAGCAAAGTTATAACACTTTGAATTTTTACATTAGCCGCCATTTTGAAAAAAAATTTTATATATTTTTTTTAAACATAACGTATAGGGGCTGCACGTTAGTTCTATGCGATACTCAAAATTTAAATTTTTATCTTCGAAACCAAACAGTTAAGAGCTTTAACTCTTCCGAAAGTCTCAAAATGGCTAGTATGGGGGTACGATCGAACTGATACATCGCTTGTTTTCAAGCAAAAATATATATTTTTTATATTTTACTTAGATGAACTTTAGGCTTCTCAACATTTCATGTATAGAGACCTTTTTGCCAAAATTCAACACTACTGAGTTATAAGTGATTGAATTTTAATACTTGTCGTCATTTTGCAAAAATTTGACAAAATGGATTTTGCTAACAAACATACACAGGATGCTTAAGAATTCTATACTGTCACAAAAATTGAAATTCAAATATGTATAAATAAGCTCACACTGACCTAAACTATATTGAAAATCTTATGAGCGTATGTATGGTGGGATATATAGATACGACTCATCACACTAAACGTGTTTTGAAAAAAAAATACTTTTATTTTTTAATTTTTAATTTTTTTTTATAGTATCGTAAGTATAGTCGAAAGCTCTATTTTGTATAAAAAATTCAAGTCGATTTCTTAAATAGAAGCCTCATACGAGCGTTAACTATATGCAGAGTCGCATAAAAGCTCGTTCGAGGTCTCGGTCAATATATGGTAAGACTCGGTTTTTATTAAAAAAAAAATAATTAAAAATTGCTTTTATATGCAAATTAAAATTCCAAACACTTTTTGCATTAAACATTTTTTAGTAGGATTTCATTTAGCAAAGTTATGACACTTTGAATTTTTACATTAGCCGCCATTTTGAAAAAAATTTTTATATATTTTTTTTAAACATAACGTATAGGGGCTGCACGTTAGTTCTATGCGATACTTAAAATTTAAATTTTTATCTTCGAAACCAAACAGTTAAGAGCGTTAACTCTTCCGAAAGTCTCAAAATGGCTAGTATGGGGGTACGATCGAACTGATACATCGCTTGTTTTCAAGCAAAAATATATATTTTTTATATTTTACTTAGATGAACTTTAGGCTTCTCAACATTTCATGTATAGAGACCTTTTTGCCAAAATTTAACACTACTGAGTTATTAGTGATTGAATTTTATTACTTGTCGTCATTTTGCAAAAAATTGACAAAATGGATTTTGCTAACAAACATACACAGGATGCTTAAGAATTCTATACTGTCACAAAAATTGAAATTCAAATATGTATAAATAAGCTCACACTGACCTAAACTATATTGAAAATCTTATGAGCGTATGTATGGTGGGTCGATCGACTCATCACACTAAACGTGTTTTGAAAAAAAAATACTTTTATTTTTTAATTTTTTTTTATAGTATCGTAAGTATAGTCGAAAGCTCTATTTTGTATAAAAAATTCAAGTCGATTTCTTGAATAGAAGCCTCATACGAGCGTTAACTATATGCAGAGTCGCATAAAAGCTCGTTCGAGGTCTCGGTCAATATATGGTAAGACTCGGTTTTTATTAAAAAAAAAATAATTAAAAATTGCTTTTATATGCAAATTAAAATTCCAAACACTTTTTGCATTCAACATTTTTAAGTAGGATTTCATTTAGCAAAGTTATGACACTTTAAATTTTTACATTAGCAGCCATTTTGAAAAAAAATTTTATATATTTTTTTTAAACATAACGTATAGCGGCTGCACGTTAGTTCTATGCGATACTCAAAATTTAAATTTTTATCTTCGAAACCAAACAGTTAAGAGCGTTAACTCTTCCGAAAGTCTCAAAATGGCTAGTATGGGGGTACGATCGAACTGATACATCGCTTGTTTTCAAGCAAAAATATATATTTTTTATATTTTACTTAGATGAACTTTAGGCTTCTCAACATTTCATGTATAGAGACCTTTTTGCCAAAATTCAACACTACTGAGTTATAAGTGATTGAATTTTAATACTTGTCGTCATTTTGCAAAAAATTGACAAAATGGATTTTGCTAACAAACATACACAGGATGCTTAAGAATTCTATACTGTCACAAAAATTGAAATTCAAATATGTATAAATAAGCTCACACTGACCTAAACTATATTGAAAATCTTATGAGCGTATGTATGGTGGGTCGATCGACTCATCACACTAAACGTGTTTTGAAAAAAAAATACTTTTATTTTTTAATTTTTAATTTTTTTTTATAGTATCGTAAGTATAGTCGAAAGCTCTATTTTGTATAAAAAATTCAAGTCGATTTCTTGAATAGAAGCCTCATACGAGCGTTAACTATATGCAGAGTCGCATAAAAGCTCGTTCGAGGTCTCGGTCAATATATGGTAAGACTCGGTTTTTATTAAAAAAAAAATAATTAAAAATTGCTTTTATATGAAAATTAAAATTCCAAACACTTTTTGCATTAAACATTTTTTAGTAGGATTTTATTTAGAAAAGTTATGACACTTTGAATTTTTACATTAGCCGCCATTTTGAAAAAAAATTTTATATATTTTTTTTAAACATAACGTATAGGGGCTGCACGTTAGTTCTATGCGATACTCAAAATTTAAATTTTTATCTTCGAAACCAAACAGTTAAGAGCGTTAACTCTTCCGAAAGTCTCAAAATGGCTAGTATGGGGGTACGATCGAACTGATACATCGCTTGTTTTCAAGCAAAAATATATATTTTTTATATTTTACTTAGATGAACTTTAGGCTTCTCAACATTTCATGTATAGAGACCTTTTTGCCAAAATTCAACACTACTGAGTTATAAGTGATTGAATTTTAATACTTGTCGTCATTTTGCAAAAAATTGACAAAATGGATTTTGCTAACAAACATACACAGGATGCTTAAGAATTCTATACTGTCACAAAAATTGAAATTCAAATATGTATAAATAAGCTCACACTTACCTAAACTATATTGAAAATCTTATGAGCGTATGTATAGTGGGTCGATCGACTCATCACACTAAACGTGTTTTGAAAAAAAAATACTTTTATTTTTTAATTTTTAATTTTTTTTTATAGTATCGTAAGTATAGTCGAAAGCTCTATTTTGTATAAAAAATTCAAGTCGATTTCTTGAATAGAAGCCTCATACGAGCGTTAACTATATGCAGAGTCGCATAAAAGCTCGTTCGAGGTCTCGGTCAATATATGGTAAGACTCGGTTTTTATTAAAAAAAAAATAATTAAAAATTGCTTTTATATGCAAATTAAAATTCCAAACACTTTTTGCATTAAAGATTTTTTAGTAGGATTTCATTTAGCAAAGTTATGACACTTTGAATTTTTACATTACCCGCCATTTTGAAAAAAAATTTTATATATTTTTTTTAAACATAACGTATAGGGGCTGCACGTTAGTTCTATGCGATACTCAAAATTTAAATTTTTATCTTCGAAACCAAACAGTTAAGAGCGTTAACTCTTCCGAAAGTCTCAAAATGGCTAGTATGGGGGTACGATCGAACTGATACATCGCTTGTTTTCAAGCAAAAATATATATTTTTTATATTTTACTTAGATGAACTTTAGGCTTCTCAACATTTCATGTATAAAGACCTTTTTGCCAAAATTCAACACTACTGAGTTATAAGTGATTGAATTATAATACTTGTCGTCATTTTGCAAAAAATTGACAAAATGGATTTTGCTAACAAACATACACAGGATGCTTAAGAATTCTATACTGTCACAAAAATTGAAATTCAAATATGTATAAATAAGCTCACACTGACCTAAACTATATTGAAAATCTTATGAGCGTATGTATGGTGGGTCGATCGACTCATCACACTAAACGTGTTTTGAAAAAAAAATACTTTTATTTTTTAATTTTTAATTTTTTTTTATAGTATCGTAAGTATAGTCGAAAGCTCTATTTTGTATAAAAAATTCAAGTCGATTTCTTGAATAGAAGCCTCATACTAACGTTAACTATATGCAGAGTCGCATAAAAGCTCGTTCGAGGTCTCGGTTAATATATGGTAAGACTCGGTTTTTATTAAAAAAAAAATAATTAAAAATTGCTTTTATATGCAAATTAAAATTCCAAACACTTTTTGCATTAAACATTTTTTAGTAGGATTTCATTTAGCAAAGTTATGACACTTTGAATTTTTACATTAGCCGCCATTTTGAAAAAAAATTTTATATATTTTTTTTAAACATAACGTATAGGGGCTGCACGTTAGTTCTATGCGATACTCAAAATTTAAATTTTTATCTTCGAAACCAAACAGTTAAGAGCGTTAATTCTTCCGAAAGTCTCAAAATGGCTAGTATGGGGGTACGATCGAACTGATACATCGCTTGTTTTCAAGCAAAAATATATATTTTTTATATTTTACTTAGATGAACTTTAGGCTTCTCAACATTTCATGTATAGAGACCTTTTTGCCAAAATTCAACACTACTGAGTTATAAGTGATTGAATTTTAATACTTGTCGTCATTTTGCAAAAAATTGACAAAATGGATTTTGCTAACAAACATACACAGGATGCTTAAGAATTCTATACTGTCACAAAAATTGAAATTCAAATATGTATAAATAAGCTCACACTGACCTAAACTATATTGAAAATCTTATGAGCGTATGTATAGTGGGATATATAGATACGACTCATCACACTAAACGTGTTTTGAAAAAAAAATACTTTTATTTTTTAATTTTTAATTTTTTTTTATAGTATCGTAAGTATAGTCGAAAGCTCTATTTTGTATAAAAAATTCAAGTCGATTTCTTGAATAGAAGCCTCATACGAGCGTTAACTATATGCAGAGTCGCATAAAAGCTCGTTCGAGGTCTCGGTCAATATATGGTAAGACTCGGTTTTTATTAAAAAAAAAATAATTAAAAATTGCTTTTATATGCAAATTAAAATTCCAAACACTTTTTGCATTAAACATTTTTTAGTAGGATTTCATTTAGCAAAGTTATGACACTTTGAATTTTTACATTAGCCGCCATTTTGAAAAAAAAATTTATATATTTTTTTTAAACATAACGTATAGGGGCTGCACGTTAGTTCTATGCGATACTCAAAATTTAAATTTTTATCTTCGAAACCAAACAGTTAAGAACGTTAACTCTTCCGAAAGTCTCAAAATGGCTAGTATGGGGGTACGATCGAACTGATACATCGCTTGTTTTCAAGCAAAAATATATATTTTTTATATTTTACTTAGATGAACTTTAGGCTTCTCAACATTTCATGTATAGAGACCTTTTTGCCAAAATTCAACACTACTGAGTTATAAGTGATTGAATTTTAATACTTGTCGTCATTTTGCAAAAAATTGACAAAATGGATTTTGCTAACAAACATACACAGGATGCTTAAGAATTCTATACTGTCACAAAAATTGAAATTCAAATATGTATAAATAAGCTCACACTGACCTAAACTATATTGAAAATCTTATGAGCGTATGTATGGTGGGTCGATCGACTCATCACACTAAACGTGTTTTGAAAAAAAAATACTTTTATTTTTTAATTTTTAATTTTTTTTTATAGTATCGTAAGTATAGTCGAAAGCTCTATTTTGTATAAAAAATTCAAGTCGATTTCTTGAATAGAAGCCTCATACTAACGTTAACTATATGCAGAGTCGCATAAAAGCTCGTTCGAGGTCTCGGTTAATATATGGTAAGACTCGGTTTTTATTAAAAAAAAAATAATTAAAAATTGCTTTTATATGCAAATTAAAATTCCAAACACTTTTTGCATTAAACATTTTTTAGTAGGATTTCATTTAGCAAAGTTATGACACTTTGAATTTTTACATTAGCCGCCATTTTGAAAAAAAATTTTATATATTTTTTTTAAACATAACGTATAGGGGCTGCACGTTAGTTCTATGCGATACTCAAAATTTAAATTTTTATCTTCGAAACCAAACAGTTAAGAGCGTTAATTCTTCCGAAAGTCTCAAAATGGCTAGTATGGGGGTACGATCGAACTGATACATCGCTTGTTTTCAAGCAAAAATATATATTTTTTATATTTTACTTAGATGAACTTTAGGCTTCTCAACATTTCATGTATAGAGACCTTTTTGCCAAAATTCAACACTACTGAGTTATAAGTGATTGAATTTTAATACTTGTCGTCATTTTGCAAAAAATTGACAAAATGGATTTTGCTAACAAACATACACAGGATGCTTAAGAATTCTATACTGTCACAAAAATTGAAATTCAAATATGTATAAATAAGCTCACACTGACCTAAACTATATTGAAAATCTTATGAGCGTATGTATAGTGGGATATATAGATACGACTCATCACACTAAACGTGTTTTGAAAAAAAAATACTTTTATTTTTTAATTTTTAATTTTTTTTTATAGTATCGTAAGTATAGTCGAAAGCTCTATTTTGTATAAAAAATTCAAGTCGATTTCTTGAATAGAAGCCTCATACGAGCGTTAACTATATGCAGAGTCGCATAAAAGCTCGTTCGAGGTCTCGGTCAATATATGGTAAGACTCGGTTTTTATTAAAAAAAAAATAATTAAAAATTGCTTTTATATGCAAATTAAAATTCCAAACACTTTTTGCATTAAACATTTTTTAGTAGGATTTCATTTAGCAAAGTTATGACACTTTGAATTTTTACATTAGCCGCCATTTTGAAAAAAAAATTTATATATTTTTTTTAAACATAACGTATAGGGGCTGCACGTTAGTTCTATGCGATACTCAAAATTTAAATTTTTATCTTCGAAACCAAACAGTTAAGAACGTTAACTCTTCCGAAAGTCTCAAAATGGCTAGTATGGGGGTACGATCGAACTGATACATCGCTTGTTTTCAAGCAAAAATATATATTTTTTATATTTTACTTAGATGAACTTTAGGCTTCTCAACATTTCATGTATAGAGACCTTTTTGCCAAAATTCAACACTACTGAGTTATAAGTGATTGAATTTTAATACTTGTCGTCATTTTGCAAAAAATTGACAAAATGGATTTTGCTAACAAACATACACAGGATGCTTAAGAATTCTATACTGTCACAAAAATTGAAATTCAAATATGTATAAATAAGCTCACACTGACCTAAACTATATTGAAAATCTTATGAGCGTATGTATGGTGGGTCGATCGACTCATCACACTAAACGTGTTTTGAAAAAAAAATACTTTTATTTTTTAATTTTTAATTTTTTTTTATAGTATCGTAAGTATAGTCGAAAGCTCTATTTTGTATAAAAAATTCAAGTCGATTTCTTGAATAGAAGCCTCATACTAACGTTAACTATATGCAGAGTCGCATAAAAGCTCGTTCGAGGTCTCGGTCAATATATGGTAAGACTCGGTTTTTATTAAAAAAAAAAAAATTAAAAATTGCTTTTATATGCAAATTAAAATTCCAAACACTTTTTGAATTAAACATTTTTTAGTAGAATTTTATTTAGCAAAGTTATGACACTTTGAATTTTTACATTAGCCGCCATTTTGAAAAAAAATTTTATATATTTTTTTTAAACATAACGTATAGGGGCTGCACGTTAGTTCTATGCGATACTCAAAATTTAAATTTTTATCTTCGAAACCAAACAGTTAAGAGCGTTAACTCTTCCGAAAGTCTCAAAATGGCTAGTATGGGGGTACGATCGAACTGATACATCGCTTGTTTTCAAGCGAAAATATATATTTTTTATATTTTACTTAGATGAACTTTAGGCTTCTCAACATTTCATGTATAGAGACCTTTTTGCCAAAATTCAACACTACTGAGTTATAAGTGATTGAATTTTAATACTTGTCGTCATTTTGCAAAAAATTGACAAAATGGATTTTGCTAACAAACATACACAGGATGCTTAAGAATTCTATACTGTCACAAAAATTGAAATTCAAATATGTATAAATAAGCTCACACTGACCTAAACTATATTGAAAATCTTATGAGCGTATGTATGGTGGGTCGATCGACTCATCACACTAAACGTGTTTTGAAAAAAAAATACTTTTATTTTTTAATTTTTAATTTTTTTTTATAGTATCGTAAGTATAGTCGAAAGCTCTATTTTGTATAAAAAATTCAAGTCGATTTCTTGAATAGAAGCCTCATACGAGCGTTAACTATATGCAGAGTCGCATAAAAGCTCGTTCGAGGTCTCGGTCAATATATGGTAAGACTCGGTTTTTATTAAAAAAAAAATAATTAAAAATTGCTTTTATATGCAAATTAAAATTCCAAACACTTTTTGCATTAAACATTTTTTAGTAGGATTTCATTTAGCAAAGTTATGACACTTTGAATTTTTACATTAGCCGCCATTTTGAAAAAAAAATTTATATATTTTTTTTAAACATAACGTATAGGGGCTGCACGTTAGTTCTATGCGATACTCAAAATTTAAATTTTTATCTTCGAAACCAAACAGTTAAGAGCGTTAACTCTTCCGAAAGTCTCAAAATGGCTAGTATGGGGGTACGATCGAACTGATACATCGCTTGTTTTCAAGCGAAAATATATATTTTTTATATTTTACTTAGATGAACTTTAGGCTTCTCAACATTTCATGTATAGAGACCTTTTTGCCAAAATTCAACACTACTGAGTTATAAGTGATTGAATTTTAATACTTGTCGTCATTTTGCAAAAAATTGACAAAATGGATTTTGCTAACAAACATACACAGGATGCTTAAGAATTCTATACTGTCACAAAAATTGAAATTCAAATATGTATAAATAAGCTCACACTGACCTAAACTATATTGAAAATCTTATGAGCGTATGTATGGTGGGTCGATCGACTCATCACACTAAACGTGTTTTGAAAAAAAAATACTTTTATTTTTTAATTTTTAATTTTTTTTTATAGTATCGTAAGTATAGTCGAAAGCTCTATTTTGTATAAAAAATTCAAGTCGATTTCTTGAATAGAAGCCTCATACGAGCGTTAACTATATGCAGAGTCGCATAAAAGCTCGTTCGAGGTCTCGGTCAATATATGGTAAGACTCGGTTTTTATTAAAAAAAAAATAATTAAAAATTGCTTTTATATGCAAATTATAATTCCAAACACTTTTTGCATTAAACATTTTTTAGTAGGATTTCATTTAGCAAAGTTATGACACTTTGAATTTTTACATTAGCCGCCATTTTGAAAAAAAATTTTATATATTTTTTTTAAACATAACGTATAGGAACTGCACGTTAGTTCTATGCGATACTCAAAATTTAAATTTTTATCTTCGAAACCAAACAGTTAAGAGCGTTAACTCTTCCGAAAGTCTCAAAATGGCTAGTATGGGGGTACGATCGAACTGATACATCGCTTGTTTTCAAGCAAAAATATATATTTTTTATATTTTACTTAGATGAACTTTAGGCTTCTCAACATTTCATGTATAGAGACCTTTTTGCCAAAATTCAACACTACTGAGTTATAAGTGATTGAATTTTAATACTTGTCGTCATTTTGCAAAAAATTGACAAAATGGATTTTGCTAACAAACATACACAGGATGCTTAAGAATTCTATACTGTCACAAAAATTGAAATTCAAATATGTATAAATAAGCTCACACTGACCTAAACTATATTGAAAATCTTATGAGCGTATGTATGGTGGGTCGATCGACTCATCACACTAAACGTGTTTTGAAAAAAAAATACTTTTATTTTTTAATTTTTAATTTTTTTTTATAGTATCGTAAGTATAGTCGAAAGCTCTATTTTGTATAAAAAATTCAAGTCGATTTCTTGAATAGAAGCCTCATACGAGCGTTAACTATATGCAGAGTCGCATAAAAGCTCGTTCGAGGTCTCGGTCAATATATGGTAAGACTCGGTTTTTATTAAAAAAAAAATAATTAAAAATTGCTTTTATATGCAAATTAAAATTCCAAACACTTTTTGCATTAAACATTTTTTAGTAGGATTTCATTTAGCAAAGTTATGACACTTTGAATTTTTACATTAGCCGCCATTTTGAAAAAAAATTTTATATATTTTTTTTAAACATAACGTATAGGGGCTGCACGTTAGTTCTATGCGATACTCAAAATTTAAATTTTTATCTTCGAAACCAAACAGTTAAGAGCGTTAACTCTTCCGAAAGTCTCAAAATGGCTAGTATGGGGGTACGATCGAACTGATACATCGCTTGTTTTCAAGCAAAAATATATATTTTTTATATTTTACTTAGATGAACTTTAGGCTTCTCAACATTTCATGTATAGAGACCTTTTTCCCAAAATTCAACACTACTGAGTTATAAGTGATTGAATTTTAATACTTGTCGTCATTTTGCAAAAAATTGACAAAATGGATTTTGCTAACAAACATACACAGGATGCTTAAGAATTCTATACTGTCACAAAAATTGAAATTCAAATATGTATAAATAAGCTCACACTGACCTAAACTATATTGAAAATCTTATGAGCGTATGTATGGTGGGTCGATCGACTCATCACACTAAACGTGTTTTGAAAAAAAAATACTTTTATTTTTTAATTTTTAATTTTTTTTTATAGTATCGTAAGTATAGTCGAAAGCTCTATTTTGTATAAAAAATTCAAGTCGATTTCTTGAATAAAAGCCTCATACGAGCGTTAACTATATGCAGAGTCGCATAAAAGCTCGTTCGAGGTCTCGGTCAATATATGGTAAGACTCGGTTTTTATTAAAAAAAAAATAATTAAAAATTGCTTTTATATGCAAATTATATTTCCAAACACTTTTTGCATTAAACATTTTTTAGTAGGATTTTATTTAGCAAAGTTATGACACTTTGAATTTTTACATTAGCCGCCATTTTGAAAAAAAATTTTATATATTTTTTTTAAACATAACGTATAGGGGCTGCACGTTAGTTCTATGCGATACTCAAAATTTAAATTTTTATCTTCGAAACCAAACAGTTAAGAGCGTTAACTCTTCCGAAAGTCTCAAAATGGCTAGTATGGGGGTACGATCGAACTGATACATCGCTTGTTTTCAAGCAAAAATATATATTTTTTATATTTTACTTAGATGAACTTTAGGCTTCTCAACATTTCATGTATAGAGACCTTTTTGCCAAAATTCAACACTACTGAGTTATAAGTGATTGAATTTTAATACTTGTCGTCATTTTGCAAAAAATTGACAAAATGGATTTTGCTAACACACATACACAGGATGCTTAAGAATTCTATACTGTCACAAAAATTGAAATTCAAATATGTATAAATAAGCTCACACTGACCTAAACTATATTGAAAATCTTATGAGCGTATGTATGGTGGGTCGATCGACTCATCACACTAAACGTGTTTTGAAAAAAAAATACTTTTATTTTTTAATTTTTAATTTTTTTTTATAGTATCGTAAGTATAGTCGAAAGCTCTATTTTGTATAAAAAATTCAAGTCGATTTCTTAAATAGAAGCCTCATACGAGCGTTAACTATATGCAGAGTCGCATAAAAGCTCGTTCGAGGTCTCGGTCAATATATGGTAAGACTCGGTTTTTATTAAAAAAAAAATAATAAAAAATTGCTTTTATATGTAAATTAAAATTCCAAACACTTTTTGCATAAGACTTTTTTAAGTAGGATTTTATTTAGCAAAGTTATGACACTTTGAATTTTTACATTAGCCGCCATTTTGAAAAAAAAATTTATATATTTTTTTTAAATATAACGTATAGGGGCTGCACGTTAGTTCTATGCGATACTCAAAATTTAAATTTTTATCTTAGAAACCAAACAGTTAAGAGCGTTAACTCTTCCGAAAGTCTCAAAATGGCTAGTATGGGGGTACGATCAAACTGATACATCGCTTGTTTTCAAGCTAAAATATATATTTTTTATATTTTACTTAGATGAACTTTAGGCTTTTCAACATTTCATGTATAGAGACCTTTCTGACAAAATTCAACACTACTGAGTTATAAGTGATTGAATTTTAATACTTGTCGCCATTTTGCAAAAAATTGACAAAATGGATTTTGCTAACAAACATACACAGGATGCTTAAGAATTCTATACTGTCACAAAAATTAAAATTCAAAAATGTATAATAAAGCTCACACTGACCTAAACTATATTGAAAATCTTATGAGCGTATGTATGGTGGGTCGATCGACTCATCACACTAAACGTGTTTTGAAAAAAAAATACTTTTATTTTTTAATTTTTAATTTTTTTTTATAGTATCGTAAGTATAGTCGAAAGCTCTATTTTGTATAAAAAATTCAAGTCGATTTCTTGAATAGAAGCCTCATACGAGCGTTAACTATATGCAGAGTCGCATAAAAGCTCGTTCGAGGTCTCGGTCAATATATGGTAAGACTCGGTTTTTATTAAAAAAAAAATAATTAAAAATTGCTTTTATATGCAAATTAAAATTCCAAACACTTTTTGCATTAAACATTTATTAGTAGGATTTCATTTAGCAAAGTTATGACACTTTGAATTTTTACATTAGCCGCCATTTTGAAAAAAAATTTTATATATTTTTTTTAAACATAACGTATAGGGGCTGCACGTTAGTTCTATGCGATACTTAAAATTTAAATTTTTATCGTTGAAACCAAACAGTTAAGAGCGTTAACTTTTCCGAAAGTCTCAAAATGGCTAGTATGGGGGTACGATCGAACTGATACATCGCTTGTTTTCAAGCAAAAATATATATTTTTTATATTTTACTTAGATGAACTTTAGGCTTCTCAACATTTAATGTTTAATGACCTTTTTGCCAAAATTCAACACTACTGAGTTATAAGTGATTGAATTTTAATACTTGTCGTCATTTTGCAAAAAATTGACAAAATGGATTTTGCTAACAAACATACACAGGATGCTTAAGAATTCTATACTGTCACAAAAATTGAAATTCAAATATGTATAAATAAGCTCACACTGACCTAAACTATATTGAAAATCTTATGAGCGTATGTATGGTGGGTCGATCGACTCATCACACTAAACGTGTTTTGAAAAAAAAATACTTTTATTTTTTAATTTTTAATTTTTTTTTATAGTATCGTAAGTATAGTCGAAAGCTCTATTTTGTATAAAAAATTCAAGTCGATTTCTTGAATAGAAGCCTCATACTAACGTTAACTATATGCAGAGTCGCATAAAAGCTCGTTCGAGGTCTCGGTCAATATATGGTAAGACTCGGTTTTTATAAAAAAAAAAAAATTAAAAATTGCTTTTATATGCAAATTAACATTCCAAACACTTTTTGCATTAGACATTTTTTAGTAGGATTTCATTTAGCAAAGTTATGACACTTTGAATTTTTACATTAGCCGCCATTTTGAAAAAAAAATTTATATATTTTTTTTAAACATAACGTATAGGGGCTGCACGTTAGTTCTATGCGATACTCAAAATTTAAATTTTTATCTTCGAAACCAAACAGTTAAGAGCGTTAACTCTTCCGAAAGTCTCAAAATGGCTAGTATGGGGGTACGATCGAACTGATACATCGCTTGTTTTCAAGCAAAAATATATATTTTTTATATTTTACTTAGATGAACTTTAGGCTTCTCAACATTATATGTATAGAGACCTTTTTGCCAAAATTTAACACTACTGAGTTATAAGTGATTGAATTTTAATACTTGTCGTCATTTTGCAAAAAATTGACAAAATGGATTTTGCTAACAAACATACACAGGATGCTTAAGAATTCTATACTGTCACAAAAATTGAAATTCAAATATGTATAAATAAGCTCACACTGACCTAAACTATATTGAAAATCTTATGAGCGTATGTATGGTGGGTCGATCGACTCATCACACTAAACGTGTTTTGAAAAAAAAATACTTTTATTTTTTAATTTTTAATTTTTTTTTATAGTATCGTAAGTATAGTCGAAAGCTCTATTTTGTATAAAAAATTCAAGTCGATTTCTTGAATAGAAGCCTCATACGAGCGTTAACTATATGCAGAGTCGCATAAAAGCTCGTTCGAGGTCTCGGTCAATATATGGTAAGACTCGGTTTTTATTAAAAAAAAAATAATTAAAAATTGATTTTATATGCAAATTAAAATTCCAAACACTTTTTGCATTCAACATTTTTTAGTAGGATTTTATTTAGCAAAGTTATGACACTTTGAATTTTTACATTAGCCGCCATTTTGAAAAAAAATTTTATATATTTTTTTTAAACATAACGTATAGGGGCTGCACGTTAGTTCTATGCGATACTCAAAATTTAAATTTTTATCTTCGAAACCAAACAGTTAAGAGCGTTAACTCTTCCGAAAGTCTCAAAATGGCTAGTATGGGGGTACGATCGAACTGATACATCGCTTGTTTTCAAGCAAAAATATATATTTTTTATATTTTACTTAGATGAACTTTAGGCTTCTCAACATTTCATGTATAGAGACCTTTTTGCCAAAATTCAACACTACTGAGTTATAAGTGATTGAATTTTAATACTTGTCGTCATTTTGCAAAAAATTGACAAAATGGATTTTGCTAACAAACATACACAGGATGCTTAGGAATTCTATACTGTCACAAAAATTGAAATTCAAATATGTATAAATAAGCTCACACTGACCTAAACTATATTGAAAATCTTATGAGCGTATGTATGGTGGGATATATAGATACGACTCATCACACTAAACGTGTTTTGAAAAAAAAATACTTTTATTTTTTAATTTTTAATTTTTTTTTATAGTATCGTAAGTATAGTCGAAAGCTCTATTTTGTATAAAAAATTCAAGTCGATTTCTTGAATAGAAGCCTCATACGAGCGTTAACTATATGCAGAGTCGCATAAAAGCTCGTTCGAGGTCTCGGTCAATATATGGTAAGACTCGGTTTTTATTAAAAAAAAAATAATTAAAAATTGCTTTTATATGCAAGTTAAAATTCCAAACACTTTTTGCATTAAACATTTTTTAGTAGGATTTCATTTAGCAAAGTTATGACACTTTGAATTTTTACATTAGCCGCCATTTTGAAAAAAATTTTTATATATTTTTTTTAAACATAACGTATAGGGGCTGCACGTTAGTTCTATGCGATACTTAAAATTTAAATTTTTATCTTCGAAACCAAACAGTTAAGAGCGTTAACTCTTCCGAAAGTCTCAAAATGGCTAGTATGGGGGTACGATCGAACTGATACATCGCTTGTTTTCAAGCAAAAATATATATTTTTTATATTTTACTTAGATGAACTTTAGGCTTCTCAACATTTCATGTATAGAGACCTTTTTGCCAAAATTTAACACTACTGAGTTATTAGTGATTGAATTTTATTACTTGTCGTCATTTTGCAAAAAATTGACAAAATGGATTTTGCTAACAAACATACACAGGATGCTTAAGAATTCTATACTGTCACAAAAATTGAAATTCAAATATGTATAAATAAGCTCACACTGACCTAAACTATATTGAAAATCTTATGAGCGTATGTATGGTGGGTCGATCGACTCATCACACTAAACGTGTTTTGAAAAAAAAATACTTTTATTTTTTAATTTTTTTTTATAGTATCGTAAGTATAGTCGAAAGCTCTATTTTGTATTAAAAATTCAAGCCGATTTCTTGAATAGAAACCTCGTACGAGCGTTAACTATATGCAGAGTCGCATAAAAGCTCGTTCGAGGTCTCGGTCAATATATGGTAAGACTCGGTTTTTATTAAAAAAAAAATAATTAAAAATTGCTTTTATATGCAAGTTAAAATTCCAAACACTTTTTGCATTAGACATTTTTCAGTAGGATTTCATTTAGCAAAGTTATGACACTTTGAATTTTTACATTAGCCGCCATTTTGAAAAAAAATTTTATATATTTTTTTTAAACATAACGTATAGGGGCTGCGCGTTAGTTCTATGCGATACTCAAAATTTAAATTTTTATCTTCGAAACCAAACAGTTAAGAGCGTTAACTCTTCCGAAAGTCTCAAAATGGCTAGTATGGGGGTACGATCGAACTGATACATCGCTTGTTTTCAAGCAAAAATATATATTTTTTATATTTTACTTAGATGAACTTTAGGCTTCTCAACATTTCATGTATAGAAACCTTTTTGACAAAATTCAACACTACTGAGTTATAAGTGATTTAATTTTAATACTTGTCGCCATTTTGCAAAAAATTGACAAAATGGATTTTGCTAACAAACATACACAGGATGCTTAAGAATTCTATACTGTCACAAAAATTGAAATTTAAATATTTATAAATAAGCTCACACTGACCTTAACTATATTGAAAATCTTATGAGCGTATGTATGATGGGTCGATCGACTCATCACACTAAACGTGTTTTGAAAAAAAAATACTTTTATTTTTTAATTTTTAATTTTTTTTTATAGTATCGTAAGTATAGTCGAAAGCTCTATTTTGTATAAAAAATTCAAGTCGATTTCTTAAATAGAAGCCTCATACGAGCGTTAACTATATGCAGAGTCGCATAAAAGCTCGTTCGAGGTCTCGGTCAATATATGGTAAGACTCGGTTTTTATTAAAAAAAAAATAATAAAAAATTGCTTTTATATGTAAATTAAAATTCCAAACACTTTTTGCATAAGACTTTTTTAAGTAGGATTTTATTTAGCAAAGTTATGACACTTTGAATTTTTACATTAGCCGCCATTTTGAAAAAAAAATTTATATATTTTTTTTAAATATAACGTATAGGGGCTGCACGTTAGTTCTATGCGATACTCAAAATTTAAATTTTTATCTTAGAAACCAAACAGTTAAGAGCGTTAACTCTTCCGAAAGTCTCAAAATGGCTAGTATGGGGGTACGATCAAACTGATACATCGCTTGTTTTCAAGCTAAAATATATATTTTTTATATTTTACTTAGATGAACTTTAGGCTTTTCAACATTTCATGTATAGAGACCTTTCTGACAAAATTCAACACTACTGAGTTATAAGTGATTGAATTTTAATACTTGTCGCCATTTTGCAAAAAATTGACAAAATGGATTTTGCTAACAAACATACACAGGATGCTTAAGAATTCTATACTGTCACAAAAATTAAAATTCAAAAATGTATAATAAAGCTCACACTGACCTAAACTATATTGAAAATCTTATGAGCGTATGTATGGTGGGTCGATCGACTCATCACACTAAACGTGTTTTGAAAAAAAAATACTTTTATTTTTTAATTTTTAATTTTTTTTTATAGTATCGTAAGTATAGTCGAAAGCTCTATTTTGTATAAAAAATTCAAGTCGATTTCTTGAATAGAAGCCTCATACGAGCGTTAACTATATGCAGAGTCGCATAAAAGCTCGTTCGAGGTCTCGGTCAATATATGGTAAGACTCGGTTTTTATTAAAAAAAAAATAATTAAAAATTGCTTTTATATGCAAATTAAAATTCCAAACACTTTTTGCATTAAACATTTATTAGTAGGATTTCATTTAGCAAAGTTATGACACTTTGAATTTTTACTTTTACATTAGCCGCCATTTTGAAAAAAATTTTTATATATTTTTTTTAAACATAACGTATAGGGGCTGCACGTTAGTTCTATGCGATACTTAAAATTTAAATTTTTATCTTCGAAACCAAACAGTTAAGAGCGTTAACTCTTCCGAAAGTCTCAAAATGGCTAGTATGGGGGTACGATCGAACTGATACATCGCTTGTTTTCAAGCAAAAATATATATTTTTTATATTTTACTTAGATGAACTTTAGGCTTCTCAACATTTCATGTATAGAGACCTTTTTGCCAAAATTTAACACTACTGAGTTATTAGTGATTGAATTTTATTACTTGTCGTCATTTTGCAAAAAATTGACAAAATGGATTTTGCTAACAAACATACACAGGATGCTTAAGAATTCTATACTGTCACAAAAATTGAAATTCAAATATGTATAAATAAGCTCACACTGACCTAAACTATATTGAAAATCTTATGAGCGTATGTATGGTGGGTCGATCGACTCATCACACTAAACGTGTTTTGAAAAAAAAATACTTTTATTTTTTAATTTTTTTTTATAGTATCGTAAGTATAGTCGAAAGCTCTATTTTGTATTAAAAATTCAAGCCGATTTCTTGAATAGAAACCTCGTACGAGCGTTAACTATATGCAGAGTCGCATAAAAGCTCGTTCGAGGTCTCGGTCAATATATGGTAAGACTCGGTTTTTATTAAAAAAAAAATAATTAAAAATTGCTTTTATATGCAAGTTAAAATTCCAAACACTTTTTGCATTAGACATTTTTCAGTAGGATTTCATTTAGCAAAGTTATGACACTTTGAATTTTTACATTAGCCGCCATTTTGAAAAAAAATTTTATATATTTTTTTTAAACATAACGTATAGGGGCTGCGCGTTAGTTCTATGCGATACTCAAAATTTAAATTTTTATCTTCGAAACCAAACAGTTAAGAGCGTTAACTCTTCCGAAAGTCTCAAAATGGCTAGTATGGGGGTACGATCGAACTGATACATCGCTTGTTTTCAAGCAAAAATATATATTTTTTATATTTTACTTAGATGAACTTTAGGCTTCTCAACATTTCATGTATAGAAACCTTTTTGACAAAATTCAACACTACTGAGTTATAAGTGATTTAATTTTAATACTTGTCGCCATTTTGCAAAAAATTGACAAAATGGATTTTGCTAACAAACATACACAGGATGCTTAAGAATTCTATACTGTCACAAAAATTGAAATTTAAATATTTATAAATAAGCTCACACTGACCTTAACTATATTGAAAATCTTATGAGCGTATGTATGATGGGTCGATCGACTCATCACACTAAACGTGTTTTGAAAAAAAAATACTTTTATTTTTTAATTTTTAATTTTTTTTTATAGTATCGTAAGTATAGTCGAAAGCTCTATTTTGTATTAAAAATTCAAGTCAATTTCTTGAATAGAAACCTCGTACGAGCGTTAACTATATGCAGAGTCGCATAAAAGCTCGTTCGAGGTCTCGGTCAATATATGGTAAGACTCGGTTTTTATTAAAAAAAAAATAATTAAAAATTGCTTTTATATGCAAATTAAAATTCCAAACACTTTTTGCATTAGACATTTTTCAGTAGGATTTCATTTAGCAAAGTTATGACACTTTGAATTTTTACATTAGCCGCCATTTTGAAAAAAAAATTTATATATTTTTTTTAAACATAACGTATAGGGGCTGCACGTTAGTTCTATGCGATACTCAAAATTTAAATTTTTATCTTCGAAACCAAACAGTTAAGAGCGTTAACTCTTCCGAAAGTCTCAAAATGGCTAGTATGGGGGTACGATCGAACTGATACATCGCTTGTTTTCAAGCAAAAATATATATTTTTTATATTTTATTCTGATGCGCCTCGATATCGTCTACAATAAATCGACAGTGTTTGGCATACCTAGGACGCAAGCCTGCGAAGTTACGGGCGTTTTAACGCTTCAAACGGCCGCCATTTTGAATTTGGGCGCCATATTGGATTTTGCCGAAATATGTCAACGAGTATTTTTAAATTTACACGTTGTCACAAAATTTGAATTTTTAATACGCATAAATGAGTTTACGTCTGACGAACGAGCGTATAGTGGGTCGACACTTGGCGTATTTTGAAAAAAAAATACTTTTATTTTTTAATTTTTAATTTTTTTTTTATAGTATCGTAAGTATAGTCGAAAGCTCTATTTTGTATTAAAAATTCAAGTCGATTTCTCAAATAAAAACCTCGTACGAGCGTTAACTATATGCAGAGTCGCATAAAAGCTCGTTCGATGTCTCGGTCAATATATGGTAAGACTCGGTTTTTATTAAAAAAAAAATAATTAAAAATTGCTTTTATATGCAAGTTAAAATTCCAAACACTTTTTGCATTAGACATTTTTCAGTAGGATTTCATTTAGCAAAGTTATGACACTTTTAATTTTTACATTAGCCGCCATTTTGAAAAAAAATTTTATATATTTTTTTTAAACATAACGTATAGGGGCTGCGCGTTAGTTCTATGCGATACTCAAAATTTAAATTTTTATCTTCGAAACCAAACAGTTAAGAGCGT
This sequence comes from Plectrocnemia conspersa, assembly GCF_051122295.1. Taxonomy (NCBI): domain Eukaryota; kingdom Metazoa; phylum Arthropoda; class Insecta; order Trichoptera; family Polycentropodidae; genus Plectrocnemia; species Plectrocnemia conspersa. The sequence goes on along the minus strand of NW_028277193.1, from coordinate 22,425 downwards.
TAACTCTTCCGAAAGTCTCAAAATGGCTAGTATGGGGGTACGATCGAACTGATACATCGCTTGTTTTCAAGCAAAAATATATATTTTTTATATTTTACTTAGATGAACTTTAGGCTTCTCAACATTTCATGTATAGAAACCTTTTTGACAAAATTCAACACTACTGAGTTATAAGTGATTTAATTTTAATACTTGTCGCCATTTTGCAAAAAATTGACAAAATGGATTTTGCTAACAAACATACACAGGATGCTTAAGAATTCTATACTGTCACAAAAATTGAAATTCAAATATGTATAAATAAGCTCACACTGACCTAAACTATATTGAAAATCTTATGAGCGTATGTATGGTGGGTCGATCGACTCATCACACTAAACGTGTTTTGAAAAAAAAATACTTTTATTTTTTAATTTTTTTTTATAGTATCGTAAGTATAGTCGAAAGCTCTATTTTGTATTAAAAATTCAAGCCGATTTCTTGAATAGAAACCTCGTACGAGCGTTAACTATATGCAGAGTCGCATAAAAGCTCGTTCGAGGTCTCGGTCAATATATGGTAAGACTCGGTTTTTATTAAAAAAAAAATAATTAAAAATTGCTTTTATATGCAAGTTAAAATTCCAAACACTTTTTGCATTAGACATTTTTCAGTAGGATTTCATTTAGCAAAGTTATGACACTTTGAATTTTTACATTAGCCGCCATTTTGAAAAAAAATTTTATATATTTTTTTTAAACATAACGTATAGGGGCTGCGCGTTAGTTCTATGCGATACTCAAAATTTAAATTTTTATCTTCGAAACCAAACAGTTAAGAGCGTTAACTCTTCCGAAAGTCTCAAAATGGCTAGTATGGGGGTACGATCGAACTGATACATCGCTTGTTTTCAAGCAAAAATATATATTTTTTATATTTTACTTAGATGAACTTTAGGCTTCTCAACATTTCATGTATAGAAACCTTTTTGACAAAATTCAACACTACTGAGTTATAAGTGATTTAATTTTAATACTTGTCGCCATTTTGCAAAAAATTGACAAAATGGATTTTGCTAACAAACATACACAGGATGCTTAAGAATTCTATACTGTCACAAAAATTGAAATTTAAATATTTATAAATAAGCTCACACTGACCTTAACTATATTGAAAATCTTATGAGCGTATGTATGATGGGTCGATCGACTCATCACACTAAACGTGTTTTGAAAAAAAAATACTTTTATTTTTTAATTTTTAATTTTTTTTTTTATAGTATCGTAAGTATAGTCGAAAGCTCTATTTTGTATTAAAAATTCAAGCCGATTTCTTGAATAGAAACCTCGTACGAGCGTTAACTATATGCAGAGTCGCATAAAAGCTCGTTCGAGGTCTCGGTCAATATATGGTAAGACTCGGTTTTTATTAAAAAAAAAATAAAGAAAAATTGCTTTTATATGCAAGTTAAAATTCCAAACACTTTTTGCATTAGACATTTTTCAGTAGGATTTCATTTAGCAAAGTTATGACACTTTTAATTTTTACATTAGCCGCCATTTTGAAAAAAAATTTTATATATTTTTTTTAAACATAACGTATAGGGGCTGCGCGTTAGTTCTATGCGATACTCAAAATTTAAATTTTTATCTTCGAAACCAAACAGTTAAGAGCGTTAACTCTTCCGAAAGTCTCAAAATGGCTAGTATGGGGGTACGATCGAACTGATACATCGCTTGTTTTCAAGCAAAAATATATATTTTTTATATTTTACTTAGATGAACTTTAGGCTTCTCAACATTTCATGTATAGAGACCTTTTTGCCAAAATTCAACACTACTGAGTTATAAGTGATTGAATTTTAATACTTGTCGTCATTTTGCAAAAAATTGACAAAATGGATTTTGCTAACAAACATACACAGGATGCTTAGGAATTCTATACTGTCACAAAAATTGAAATTCAAATATGTATAAATAAGCTCACACTGACCTAAACTATATTGAAAATCTTATGAGCGTATGTATGGTGGGATATATAGATACGACTCATCACACTAAACGTGTTTTGAAAAAAAAATACTTTTATTTTTTAATTTTTAATTTTTTTTTATAGTATCGTAAGTATAGTCGAAAGCTCTATTTTGTATAAAAAATTCAAGTCGATTTCTTGAATAGAAGCCTCATACGAGCGTTAACTATATGCAGAGTCGCATAAAAGCTCGTTCGAGGTCTCGGTCAATATATGGTAAGACTCGGTTTTTATTAAAAAAAAAATAATTAAAAATTGCTTTTATATGCAAGTTAAAATTCCAAACACTTTTTGCATTAAACATTTTTTAGTAGGATTTCATTTAGCAAAGTTATGACACTTTGAATTTTTACATTAGCCGCCATTTTGAAAAAAATTTTTATATATTTTTTTTAAACATAACGTATAGGGGCTGCACGTTAGTTCTATGCGATACTTAAAATTTAAATTTTTATCTTCGAAACCAAACAGTTAAGAGCGTTAACTCTTCCGAAAGTCTCAAAATGGCTAGTATGGGGGTACGATCGAACTGATACATCGCTTGTTTTCAAGCAAAAATATATATTTTTTATATTTTACTTAGATGAACTTTAGGCTTCTCAACATTTCATGTATAGAGACCTTTTTGCCAAAATTTAACACTACTGAGTTATTAGTGATTGAATTTTATTACTTGTCGTCATTTTGCAAAAAATTGACAAAATGGATTTTGCTAACAAACATACACAGGATGCTTAAGAATTCTATACTGTCACAAAAATTGAAATTCAAATATGTATAAATAAGCTCACACTGACCTAAACTATATTGAAAATCTTATGAGCGTATGTATGGTGGGTCGATCGACTCATCACACTAAACGTGTTTTGAAAAAAAAATACTTTTATTTTTTAATTTTTTTTTATAGTATCGTAAGTATAGTCGAAAGCTCTATTTTGTATTAAAAATTCAAGCCGATTTCTTGAATAGAAACCTCGTACGAGCGTTAACTATATGCAGAGTCGCATAAAAGCTCGTTCGAGGTCTCGGTCAATATATGGTAAGACTCGGTTTTTATTAAAAAAAAAATAATTAAAAATTGCTTTTATATGCAAGTTAAAATTCCAAACACTTTTTGCATTAGACATTTTTCAGTAGGATTTCATTTAGCAAAGTTATGACACTTTGAATTTTTACATTAGCCGCCATTTTGAAAAAAAATTTTATATATTTTTTTTAAACATAACGTATAGGGGCTGCGCGTTAGTTCTATGCGATACTCAAAATTTAAATTTTTATCTTCGAAACCAAACAGTTAAGAGCGTTAACTCTTCCGAAAGTCTCAAAATGGCTAGTATGGGGGTACGATCGAACTGATACATCGCTTGTTTTCAAGCAAAAATATATATTTTTTATATTTTACTTAGATGAACTTTAGGCTTCTCAACATTTCATGTATAGAAACCTTTTTGACAAAATTCAACACTACTGAGTTATAAGTGATTTAATTTTAATACTTGTCGCCATTTTGCAAAAAATTGACAAAATGGATTTTGCTAACAAACATACACAGGATGCTTAAGAATTCTATACTGTCACAAAAATTGAAATTTAAATATTTATAAATAAGCTCACACTGACCTTAACTATATTGAAAATCTTATGAGCGTATGTATGATGGGTCGATCGACTCATCACACTAAACGTGTTTTGAAAAAAAAATACTTTTATTTTTTAATTTTTAATTTTTTTTTATAGTATCGTAAGTATAGTCGAAAGCTCTATTTTGTATTAAAAATTCAAGTCAATTTCTTGAATAGAAACCTCGTACGAGCGTTAACTATATGCAGAGTCGCATAAAAGCTCGTTCGAGGTCTCGGTCAATATATGGTAAGACTCGGTTTTTATTAAAAAAAAAATAATTAAAAATTGCTTTTATATGCAAATTAAAATTCCAAACACTTTTTGCATTAGACATTTTTCAGTAGGATTTCATTTAGCAAAGTTATGACACTTTGAATTTTTACATTAGCCGCCATTTTGAAAAAAAAATTTATATATTTTTTTTAAACATAACGTATAGGGGCTGCACGTTAGTTCTATGCGATACTCAAAATTTAAATTTTTATCTTCGAAACCAAACAGTTAAGAGCGTTAACTCTTCCGAAAGTCTCAAAATGGCTAGTATGGGGGTACGATCGAACTGATACATCGCTTGTTTTCAAGCAAAAATATATATTTTTTATATTTTACTTAGATGAACTTTAGGCTTCTCAACATTTCATGTATAGAGACCTTTTTGCCAAAATTCAACACTACTGAGTTATAAGTGATTGAATTTTAATACTTGTCGTCATTTTGCAAAAAATTGACAAAATGGATTTTGCTAACAAACATACACAGGATGCTTAGGAATTCTATACTGTCACAAAAATTGAAATTCAAATATGTATAAATAAGCTCACACTGACCTAAACTATATTGAAAATCTTATGAGCGTATGTATGGTGGGATATATAGATACGACTCATCACACTAAACGTGTTTTGAAAAAAAAATACTTTTATTTTTTAATTTTTAATTTTTTTTTATAGTATCGTAAGTATAGTCGAAAGCTCTATTTTGTATAAAAAATTCAAGTCGATTTCTTGAATAGAAGCCTCATACGAGCGTTAACTATATGCAGAGTCGCATAAAAGCTCGTTCGAGGTCTCGGTCAATATATGGTAAGACTCGGTTTTTATTAAAAAAAAAATAATTAAAAATTGCTTTTATATGCAAGTTAAAATTCCAAACACTTTTTGCATTAAACATTTTTTAGTAGGATTTCATTTAGCAAAGTTATGACACTTTGAATTTTTACATTAGCCGCCATTTTGAAAAAAATTTTTATATATTTTTTTTAAACATAACGTATAGGGGCTGCACGTTAGTTCTATGCGATACTTAAAATTTAAATTTTTATCTTCGAAACCAAACAGTTAAGAGCGTTAACTCTTCCGAAAGTCTCAAAATGGCTAGTATGGGGGTACGATCGAACTGATACATCGCTTGTTTTCAAGCAAAAATATATATTTTTTATATTTTACTTAGATGAACTTTAGGCTTCTCAACATTTCATGTATAGAGACCTTTTTGCCAAAATTTAACACTACTGAGTTATTAGTGATTGAATTTTATTACTTGTCGTCATTTTGCAAAAAATTGACAAAATGGATTTTGCTAACAAACATACACAGGATGCTTAAGAATTCTATACTGTCACAAAAATTGAAATTCAAATATGTATAAATAAGCTCACACTGACCTAAACTATATTGAAAATCTTATGAGCGTATGTATGGTGGGTCGATCGACTCATCACACTAAACGTGTTTTGAAAAAAAAATACTTTTATTTTTTAATTTTTTTTTATAGTATCGTAAGTATAGTCGAAAGCTCTATTTTGTATTAAAAATTCAAGCCGATTTCTTGAATAGAAACCTCGTACGAGCGTTAACTATATGCAGAGTCGCATAAAAGCTCGTTCGAGGTCTCGGTCAATATATGGTAAGACTCGGTTTTTATTAAAAAAAAAATAATTAAAAATTGCTTTTATATGCAAGTTAAAATTCCAAACACTTTTTGCATTAGACATTTTTCAGTAGGATTTCATTTAGCAAAGTTATGACACTTTGAATTTTTACATTAGCCGCCATTTTGAAAAAAAATTTTATATATTTTTTTTAAACATAACGTATAGGGGCTGCGCGTTAGTTCTATGCGATACTCAAAATTTAAATTTTTATCTTCGAAACCAAACAGTTAAGAGCGTTAACTCTTCCGAAAGTCTCAAAATGGCTAGTATGGGGGTACGATCGAACTGATACATCGCTTGTTTTCAAGCAAAAATATATATTTTTTATATTTTACTTAGATGAACTTTAGGCTTCTCAACATTTCATGTATAGAAACCTTTTTGACAAAATTCAACACTACTGAGTTATAAGTGATTTAATTTTAATACTTGTCGCCATTTTGCAAAAAATTGACAAAATGGATTTTGCTAACAAACATACACAGGATGCTTAAGAATTCTATACTGTCACAAAAATTGAAATTTAAATATTTATAAATAAGCTCACACTGACCTTAACTATATTGAAAATCTTATGAGCGTATGTATGATGGGTCGATCGACTCATCACACTAAACGTGTTTTGAAAAAAAAATACTTTTATTTTTTAATTTTTAATTTTTTTTTATAGTATCGTAAGTATAGTCGAAAGCTCTATTTTGTATTAAAAATTCAAGTCAATTTCTTGAATAGAAACCTCGTACGAGCGTTAACTATATGCAGAGTCGCATAAAAGCTCGTTCGAGGTCTCGGTCAATATATGGTAAGACTCGGTTTTTATTAAAAAAAAAATAATTAAAAATTGCTTTTATATGCAAATTAAAATTCCAAACACTTTTTGCATTAGACATTTTTCAGTAGGATTTCATTTAGCAAAGTTATGACACTTTGAATTTTTACATTAGCCGCCATTTTGAAAAAAAAATTTATATATTTTTTTTAAACATAACGTATAGGGGCTGCACGTTAGTTCTATGCGATACTCAAAATTTAAATTTTTATCTTCGAAACCAAACAGTTAAGAGCGTTAACTCTTCCGAAAGTCTCAAAATGGCTAGTATGGGGGTACGATCGAACTGATACATCGCTTGTTTTCAAGCAAAAATATATATTTTTTATATTTTATTCTGATGCGCCTCGATATCGTCTACAATAAATCGACAGTGTTTGGCATACCTAGGACGCAAGCCTGCGAAGTTACGGGCGTTTTAACGCTTCAAACGGCCGCCATTTTGAATTTGGGCGCCATATTGGATTTTGCCGAAATATGTCAACGAGTATTTTTAAATTTACACGTTGTCACAAAATTTGAATTTTTAATACGCATAAATGAGTTTACGTCTGACGAACGAGCGTATAGTGGGTCGACACTTGGCGTATTTTGAAAAAAAAATACTTTTATTTTTTAATTTTTAATTTTTTTTTTTATAGTATCGTAAGTATAGTCGAAAGCTCTATTTTGTATTAAAAATTCAAGTCGATTTCTCAAATAAAAACCTCGTACGAGCGTTAACTATATGCAGAGTCGCATAAAAGCTCGTTCGATGTCTCGGTCAATATATGGTAAGACTCGGTTTTTATTAAAAAAAAAATAATTAAAAATTGCTTTTATATGCAAGTTAAAATTCCAAACACTTTTTGCATTAGACATTTTTCAGTAGGATTTCATTTAGCAAAGTTATGACACTTTTAATTTTTACATTAGCCGCCATTTTGAAAAAAAATTTTATATATTTTTTTTAAACATAACGTATAGGGGCTGCGCGTTAGTTCTATGCGATACTCAAAATTTAAATTTTTATCTTCGAAACCAAACAGTTAAGAGCGTTAACTCTTCCGAAAGTCTCAAAATGGCTAGTATGGGGGTACGATCGAACTGATACATCGCTTGTTTTCAAGCAAAAATATATATTTTTTATATTTTACTTAGATGAACTTTAGGCTTCTCAACATTTCATGTATAGAAACCTTTTTGACAAAATTCAACACTACTGAGTTATAAGTGATTTAATTTTAATACTTGTCGCCATTTTGCAAAAAATTGACAAAATGGATTTTGCTAACAAACATACACAGGATGCTTAAGAATTCTATACTGTCACAAAAATTGAAATTCAAATATGTATAAATAAGCTCACACTGACCTAAACTATATTGAAAATCTTATGAGCGTATGTATGGTGGGTCGATCGACTCATCACACTAAACGTGTTTTGAAAAAAAAATACTTTTATTTTTTAATTTTTTTTTATAGTATCGTAAGTATAGTCGAAAGCTCTATTTTGTATTAAAAATTCAAGCCGATTTCTTGAATAGAAACCTCGTACGAGCGTTAACTATATGCAGAGTCGCATAAAAGCTCGTTCGAGGTCTCGGTCAATATATGGTAAGACTCGGTTTTTATTAAAAAAAAAATAATTAAAAATTGCTTTTATATGCAAGTTAAAATTCCAAACACTTTTTGCATTAGACATTTTTCAGTAGGATTTCATTTAGCAAAGTTATGACACTTTGAATTTTTACATTAGCCGCCATTTTGAAAAAAAATTTTATATATTTTTTTTAAACATAACGTATAGGGGCTGCGCGTTAGTTCTATGCGATACTCAAAATTTAAATTTTTATCTTCGAAACCAAACAGTTAAGAGCGTTAACTCTTCCGAAAGTCTCAAAATGGCTAGTATGGGGGTACGATCGAACTGATACATCGCTTGTTTTCAAGCAAAAATATATATTTTTTATATTTTACTTAGATGAACTTTAGGCTTCTCAACATTTCATGTATAGAAACCTTTTTGACAAAATTCAACACTACTGAGTTATAAGTGATTTAATTTTAATACTTGTCGCCATTTTGCAAAAAATTGACAAAATGGATTTTGCTAACAAACATACACAGGATGCTTAAGAATTCTATACTGTCACAAAAATTGAAATTTAAATATTTATAAATAAGCTCACACTGACCTTAACTATATTGAAAATCTTATGAGCGTATGTATGATGGGTCGATCGACTCATCACACTAAACGTGTTTTGAAAAAAAAATACTTTTATTTTTTAATTTTTAATTTTTTTTTATAGTATCGTAAGTATAGTCGAAAGCTCTATTTTGTATTAAAAATTCAAGTCAATTTCTTGAATAGAAACCTCGTACGAGCGTTAACTATATGCAGAGTCGCATAAAAGCTCGTTCGAGGTCTCGGTCAATATATGGTAAGACTCGGTTTTTATTAAAAAAAAAATAATTAAAAATTGCTTTTATATGCAAATTAAAATTCCAAACACTTTTTGCATTAGACATTTTTCAGTAGGATTTCATTTAGCAAAGTTATGACACTTTGAATTTTTACATTAGCCGCCATTTTGAAAAAAAATTTTATATATTTTTTTTAAACATAACGTATAGGGGCTGCACGTTAGTTCTATGCGATACTCAAAATTTAAATTTTTATCTTCGAAACCAAACAGTTAAGAGCGTTAACTCTTCCGAAAGTCTCAAAATGGCTAGTATGGGGGTACGATCGAACTGATACATCGCTTGTTTTCAAGCAAAAATATATATTTTTTATATTTTACTTAGATGAACTTTAGGCTTCTCAACATTTCATGTATAGAGACCTTTTTGCCAAAATTCAACACTACTGAGTTATAAGTGATTGAATTTTAATACTTGTCGTCATTTTGCAAAAAATTGACAAAATGGATTTTGCTAACAAACATACACAGGATGCTTAGGAATTCTATACTGTCACAAAAATTGAAATTCAAATATGTATAAATAAGCTCACACTGACCTAAACTATATTGAAAATCTTATGAGCGTATGTATGGTGGGATATATAGATACGACTCATCACACTAAACGTGTTTTGAAAAAAAAATACTTTTATTTTTTAATTTTTAATTTTTTTTTATAGTATCGTAAGTATAGTCGAAAGCTCTATTTTGTATAAAAAATTCAAGTCGATTTCTTGAATAGAAGCCTCATACGAGCGTTAACTATATGCAGAGTCGCATAAAAGCTCGTTCGAGGTCTCGGTCAATATATGGTAAGACTCGGTTTTTATTAAAAAAAAAATAATTAAAAATTGCTTTTATATGCAAGTTAAAATTCCAAACACTTTTTGCATTAAACATTTTTTAGTAGGATTTCATTTAGCAAAGTTATGACACTTTGAATTTTTACATTAGCCGCCATTTTGAAAAAAATTTTTATATATTTTTTTTAAACATAACGTATAGGGGCTGCACGTTAGTTCTATGCGATACTTAAAATTTAAATTTTTATCTTCGAAACCAAACAGTTAAGAGCGTTAACTCTTCCGAAAGTCTCAAAATGGCTAGTATGGGGGTACGATCGAACTGATACATCGCTTGTTTTCAAGCAAAAATATATATTTTTTATATTTTACTTAGATGAACTTTAGGCTTCTCAACATTTCATGTATAGAGACCTTTTTGCCAAAATTTAACACTACTGAGTTATTAGTGATTGAATTTTATTACTTGTCGTCATTTTGCAAAAAATTGACAAAATGGATTTTGCTAACAAACATACACAGGATGCTTAAGAATTCTATACTGTCACAAAAATTGAAATTCAAATATGTATAAATAAGCTCACACTGACCTAAACTATATTGAAAATCTTATGAGCGTATGTATGGTGGGTCGATCGACTCATCACACTAAACGTGTTTTGAAAAAAAAATACTTTTATTTTTTAATTTTTTTTTATAGTATCGTAAGTATAGTCGAAAGCTCTATTTTGTATTAAAAATTCAAGCCGATTTCTTGAATAGAAACCTCGTACGAGCGTTAACTATATGCAGAGTCGCATAAAAGCTCGTTCGAGGTCTCGGTCAATATATGGTAAGACTCGGTTTTTATTAAAAAAAAAATAATTAAAAATTGCTTTTATATGCAAGTTAAAATTCCAAACACTTTTTGCATTAGACATTTTTCAGTAGGATTTCATTTAGCAAAGTTATGACACTTTGAATTTTTACATTAGCCGCCATTTTGAAAAAAAATTTTATATATTTTTTTTAAACATAACGTATAGGGGCTGCACGTTAGTTCTATGCGATACTCAAAATTTAAATTTTTATCTTCGAAACCAAACAGTTAAGAGCGTTAACTCTTCCGAAAGTCTCAAAATGGCTAGTATGGGGGTACGATCGAAACTGATACATCGCTTGTTTTCAAGCAAAAATATATATTTTTTATATTTTACTTAGATGAACTTTAGGCTTCTCAACATTTCATGTATAGAGACCTTTTTGCCAAAATTCAACACTACTGAGTTATAAGTGATTGAATTTTAATACTTGTCGTCATTTTGCAAAAAATTGACAAAATGGATTTTGCTAACAAACATACACAGGATGCTTAGGAATTCTATACTGTCACAAAAATTGAAATTCAAATATGTATAAATAAGCTCACACTGACCTAAACTATATTGAAAATCTTATGAGCGTATGTATGGTGGGATATATAGATACGACTCATCACACTAAACGTGTTTTGAAAAAAAAATACTTTTATTTTTTAATTTTTAATTTTTTTTTATAGTATCGTAAGTATAGTCGAAAGCTCTATTTTGTATAAAAAATTCAAGTCGATTTCTTGAATAGAAGCCTCATACGAGCGTTAACTATATGCAGAGTCGCATAAAAGCTCGTTCGAGGTCTCGGTCAATATATGGTAAGACTCGGTTTTTATTAAAAAAAAATAATTAAAAATTGCTTTTATATGCAAGTTAAAATTCCAAACACTTTTTGCATTAAACATTTTTTAGTAGGATTTCATTTAGCAAAGTTATGACACTTTGAATTTTTACATTAGCCGCCATTTTGAAAAAAATTTTTATATATTTTTTTTAAACATAACGTATAGGGGCTGCACGTTAGTTCTATGCGATACTTAAAATTTAAATTTTTATCTTCGAAACCAAACAGTTAAGAGCGTTAACTCTTCCGAAAGTCTCAAAATGGCTAGTATGGGGGTACGATCGAACTGATACATCGCTTGTTTTCAAGCAAAAATATATATTTTTTATATTTTACTTAGATGAACTTTAGGCTTCTCAACATTTCATGTATAGAGACCTTTTTGCCAAAATTTAACACTACTGAGTTATTAGTGATTGAATTTTATTACTTGTCGTCATTTTGCAAAAAATTGACAAAATGGATTTTGCTAACAAACATACACAGGATGCTTAAGAATTCTATACTGTCACAAAAATTGAAATTCAAATATGTATAAATAAGCTCACACTGACCTAAACTATATTGAAAATCTTATGAGCGTATGTATGGTGGGTCGATCGACTCATCACACTAAACGTGTTTTGAAAAAAAAATACTTTTATTTTTTAATTTTTTTTTATAGTATCGTAAGTATAGTCGAAAGCTCTATTTTGTATTAAAAATTCAAGCCGATTTCTTGAATAGAAACCTCGTACGAGCGTTAACTATATGCAGAGTCGCATAAAAGCTCGTTCGAGGTCTCGGTCAATATATGGTAAGACTCGGTTTTTATTAAAAAAAAAATAATTAAAAATTGCTTTTATATGCAAGTTAAAATTCCAAACACTTTTTGCATTAGACATTTTTCAGTAGGATTTCATTAGCAAAGTTATGACACTTTGAATTTTTACATTAGCCGCCATTTTGAAAAAAAATTTTATATATTTTTTTTAAACATAACGTATAGGGGCTGCGCGTTAGTTCTATGCGATACTCAAAATTTAAATTTTTATCTTCGAAACCAAACAGTTAAGAGCGTTAACTCTCCGAAAGTCTCAAAATGGCTAGTATGGGGGTACGATCGAACTGATACATCGCTTGTTTTCAAGCAAAAATATATATTTTTTATATTTTACTTAGATGAACTTTAGGCTTCTCAACATTTCATGTATAGAAACCTTTTTGACAAAATTCAACACTACTGAGTTATAAGTGATTTAATTTTAATACTTGTCGCCATTTTGCAAAAAATTGACAAAATGGATTTTGCTAACAAACATACACAGGATGCTTAAGAATTCTATACTGTCACAAAAATTGAAATTTAAATATTTATAAATAAGCTCACACTGACCTTAACTATATTGAAAATCTTATGAGCGTATGTATGATGGGTCGATCGACTCATCACACTAAACGTGTTTTGAAAAAAAAATACTTTTATTTTTTAATTTTTAATTTTTTTTTATAGTATCGTAAGTATAGTCGAAAGCTCTATTTTGTATTAAAAATTCAAGTCAATTTCTTGAATAGAAACCTCGTACGAGCGTTAACTATATGCAGAGTCGCATAAAAGCTCGTTCGAGGTCTCGGTCAATATATGGTAAGACTCGGTTTTTATTAAAAAAAAAATAATTAAAAATTGCTTTTATATGCAAATTAAAATTCCAAACACTTTTTGCATTAGACATTTTTCAGTAGGATTTCATTTAGCAAAGTTATGACACTTTGAATTTTTACATTAGCCGCCATTTTGAAAAAAAAATTTATATATTTTTTTTAAACATAACGTATAGGGGCTGCACGTTAGTTCTATGCGATACTCAAAATTTAAATTTTTATCTTCGAAACCAAACAGTTAAGAGCGTTAACTCTTCCGAAAGTCTCAAAATGGCTAGTATGGGGGTACGATCGAACTGATACATCGCTTGTTTTCAAGCAAAAATATATATTTTTTATATTTTACTTAGATGAACTTTAGGCTTCTCAACATTTCATGTATAGAGACCTTTTTGCCAAAATTTAACACTACTGAGTTATTAGTGATTGAATTTTATTACTTGTCGTCATTTTGCAAAAAATTTGACAAAATGGATTTTGCTAACAAACATACACAGGATGCTTAAGAATTCTATACTGTCACAAAAATTGAAATTCAAATATGTATAAATAAGCTCACACTGACCTAAACTATATTGAAAATCTTATGAGCGTATGTATGGTGGGTCGATCGACTCATCACACTAAACGTGTTTTGAAAAAAAAATACTTTTATTTTTTAATTTTTAATTTTTTTTATAGTATCGTAAGTATAGTCGAAAGCTCTATTTTGTATAAAAAATTCAAGTCGATTTCTTGAATAGAAGCCTCATACGAGCGTTAACTATATGCAGAGTCGCATAAAAGCTCGTTCGAGGTCTCGGGTCAATATATGGGTAAGACTCGGTTTTTATTAAAAAAAAAATAATTAAAAATTGATTTTATATGCAAATTAAAATTCCAAACACTTTTTTTTTGCATTCAACATTTTTTAGTAGGATTTTATTTAGCAAAGTTATGACACTTTGAATTTTTACATTAGCCGCCATTTTGAAAAAAAATTTTATATATTTTTTTTAAACATAACGTATAGGGGCTGCACGTTAGTTCTATGCGATACTCAAAATTTAAATTTTTATCTTCGAAACCAAACAGTTAAGAGCGTTAACTCTTCCGAAAGTCTCAAAATGGCTAGTATGGGGGTACGATCGAACTGATACATCGCTTGTTTTCAAGCAAAAATATATATTTTTTATATTTTACTTAGATGAACTTTAGGCTTCTTAACATTTCATGTATAGAGACCTTTTTGCCAAAATTCAACACTACTGAGTTATAAGTGATTGAATTTTAATACTTGTCGTCATTTTGCAAAAAATTGACAAAATGGATTTTGCTAACAAACATACACAGGATGCTTAGGAATTCTATACTGTCACAAAAATTGAAATTCAAATATGTATAAATAAGCTCACACTGACCTAAACTATATTGAAAATCTTATGAGCGTATGTATGGTGGGATATATAGATACGACTCATCACACTAAACGTGTTTTGAAAAAAAAATACTTTTATTTTTTAATTTTTAATTTTTTTTTATAGTATCGTAAGTATAGTCGAAAGCTCTATTTTGTATAAAAAATTCAAGTCGATTTCTTGAATAGAAGCCTCATACGAGCGTTAACTATATGCAGAGTCGCATAAAAGCTCGTTCGAGGTCTCGGTCAATATATGGTAAGACTCGGTTTTTATTAAAAAAAAAATAATTAAAAATTGCTTTTATATGCAAGTTAAAATTCCAAACACTTTTTGCATTAAACATTTTTTAGTAGGATTTCATTTAGCAAAGTTATGACACTTTGAATTTTTACATTAGCCGCCATTTTGAAAAAAATTTTTATATATTTTTTTTAAACATAACGTATAGGGGCTGCACGTTAGTTCTATGCGATACTTAAAATTTAAATTTTTATCTTCGAAACCAAACAGTTAAGAGCGTTAACTCTTCCGAAAGTCTCAAAATGGCTAGTATGGGGGTACGATCGAACTGATACATCGCTTGTTTTCAAGCAAAAATATATATTTTTTATATTTTACTTAGATGAACTTTAGGCTTCTCAACATTTCATGTATAGAGACCTTTTTGCCAAAATTTAACACTACTGAGTTATTAGTGATTGAATTTTATTACTTGTCGTCATTTTGCAAAAAATTGACAAAATGGATTTTGCTAACAAACATACACAGGATGCTTAAGAATTCTATACTGTCACAAAAATTGAAATTCAAATATGTATAAATAAGCTCACACTGACCTAAACTATATTGAAAATCTTATGAGCGTATGTATGGTGGGTCGATCGACTCATCACACTAAACGTGTTTTGAAAAAAAAATACTTTTATTTTTTAATTTTTTTTTATAGTATCGTAAGTATAGTCGAAAGCTCTATTTTGTATTAAAAATTCAAGCCGATTTCTTGAATAGAAACCTCGTACGAGCGTTAACTATATGCAGA
Organism: Plectrocnemia conspersa; assembly: GCF_051122295.1. Lineage (NCBI taxonomy): Eukaryota > Metazoa > Arthropoda > Insecta > Trichoptera > Polycentropodidae > Plectrocnemia > Plectrocnemia conspersa. Next base: position 7,002 of record NW_028277193.1, on the reverse strand, counting down.
GTCGCATAAAAGCTCGTTCGAGGTCTCGGTCAATATATGGTAAGACTCGGTTTTTATTAAAAAAAAAATAATTAAAAATTGCTTTTATATGCAAGTTAAAATTCCAAACACTTTTTGCATTAGACATTTTTCAGTAGGATTTCATTTAGCAAAGTTATGACACTTTGAATTTTTACATTAGCCGCCATTTTGAAAAAAAATTTTATATATTTTTTTTAAACATAACGTATAGGGGCTGCGCGTTAGTTCTATGCGATACTCAAAATTTAAATTTTTATCTTCGAAACCAAACAGTTAAGAGCGTTAACTCTTCCGAAAGTCTCAAAATGGCTAGTATGGGGGTACGATCGAACTGATACATCGCTTGTTTTCAAGCAAAAATATATATTTTTTATATTTTACTTAGATGAACTTTAGGCTTCTCAACATTTCATGTATAGAAACCTTTTTGACAAAATTCAACACTACTGAGTTATAAGTGATTTAATTTTAATACTTGTCGCCATTTTGCAAAAAATTGACAAAATGGATTTTGCTAACAAACATACACAGGATGCTTAAGAATTCTATACTGTCACAAAAATTGAAATTTAAATATTTATAAATAAGCTCACACTGACCTTAACTATATTGAAAATCTTATGAGCGTATGTATGATGGGTCGATCGACTCATCACACTAAACGTGTTTTGAAAAAAAATACTTTTATTTTTTAATTTTTAATTTTTTTTTATAGTATCGTAAGTATAGTCGAAAGCTCTATTTTGTATTAAAAATTCAAGTCAATTTCTTGAATAGAAACCTCGTACGAGCGTTAACTATATGCAGAGTCGCATAAAAGCTCGTTCGAGGTCTCGGTCAATATATGGTAAGACTCGGTTTTTATTAAAAAAAAAATAATTAAAAATTGCTTTTATATGCAAATTAAAATTCCAAACACTTTTTGCATTAGACATTTTTCAGTAGGATTTCATTTAGCAAAGTTATGACACTTTGAATTTTTACATTAGCCGCCATTTTGAAAAAAAAATTTATATATTTTTTTTAAACATAACGTATAGGGGCTGCACGTTAGTTCTATGCGATACTCAAAATTTAAATTTTTATCTTCGAAACCAAACAGTTAAGAGCGTTAACTCTTCCGAAAGTCTCAAAATGGCTAGTATGGGGGTACGATCGAACTGATACATCGCTTGTTTTCAAGCAAAAATATATATTTTTTATATTTTACTTAGATGAACTTTAGGCTTCTCAACATTTCATGTATAGAGACCTTTTTGCCAAAATTTAACACTACTGAGTTATTAGTGATTGAATTTTATTACTTGTCGTCATTTTGCAAAAAATTGACAAAATGGATTTTGCTAACAAACATACACAGGATGCTTAAGAATTCTATACTGTCACAAAAATTGAAATTCAAATATGTATAAATAAGCTCACACTGACCTAAACTATATTGAAAATCTTATGAGCGTATGTATGGTGGGTCGATCGACTCATCACACTAAACGTGTTTTGAAAAAAAAATACTTTTATTTTTTAATTTTTAATTTTTTTTTATAGTATCGTAAGTATAGTCGAAAGCTCTATTTTGTATAAAAAATTCAAGTCGATTTCTTGAATAGAAGCCTCATACGAGCGTTAACTATATGCAGAGTCGCATAAAAGCTCGTTCGAGGTCTCGGTCAATATATGGTAAGACTCGGTTTTTATTAAAAAAAAAATAATTAAAAATTGATTTTATATGCAAATTAAAATTCCAAACACTTTTTGCATTCAACATTTTTTAGTAGGATTTTATTTAGCAAAGTTATGACACTTTGAATTTTTACATTAGCCGCCATTTTGAAAAAAAATTTTATATATTTTTTTTTAAACATAACGTATAGGGGCTGCACGTTAGTTCTATGCGATACTCAAAATTTAAATTTTTATCTTCGAAACCAAACAGTTAAGAGCGTTAACTCTTCCGAAAGTCTCAAAATGGCTAGTATGGGGGTACGATCGAACTGATACATCGCTTGTTTTCAAGCAAAAATTATATATTTTTTATATTTTACTTAGATGAACTTTAGGCTTCTCAACATTTCATGTATAGAGACCTTTTTGCCAAAATTCAACACTACTGAGTTATAAGTGATTGAATTTTAATACTTGTCGTCATTTTGCAAAAAATTGACAAAATGGATTTTGCTAACAAACATACACAGGATGCTTAGGAATTCTATACTGTCACAAAAATTGAAATTCAAATATGTATAAATAAGCTCACACTGACCTAAACTATATTGAAAATCTTATGAGCGTATGTATGGTGGGATATATAGATACGACTCATCACACTAAACGTGTTTTGAAAAAAAAAATACTTTTATTTTTTAATTTTTAATTTTTTTTTTATAGTATCGTAAGTATAGTCGAAAGCTCTATTTTGTATAAAAAATTCAAGTCGATTTCTTGAATAGAAGCCTCATACGAGCGTTAACTATATGCAGAGTCGCATAAAAGCTCGTTCGAGGTCTCGGTCAATATATGGTAAGACTCGGTTTTTATTAAAAAAAAAATAATTAAAAATTGCTTTTATATGCAAGTTAAAATTCCAAACACTTTTTGCATTAAACATTTTTTAGTAGGATTTCATTTAGCAAAGTTATGACACTTTGAATTTTTACATTAGCCGCCATTTTGAAAAAAATTTTTATATATTTTTTTTAAACATAACGTATAGGGGCTGCACGTTAGTTCTATGCGATACTTAAAATTTAAATTTTTATCTTCGAAACCAAACAGTTAAGAGCGTTAACTCTTCCGAAAGTCTCAAAATGGCTAGTATGGGGGTACGATCGAACTGATACATCGCTTGTTTTCAAGCAAAAATATATATTTTTTATATTTTACTTAGATGAACTTTAGGCTTCTCAACATTTCATGTATAGAGACCTTTTTGCCAAAATTTAACACTACTGAGTTATTAGTGATTGAATTTTATTACTTGTCGTCATTTTGCAAAAAATTGACAAAATGGATTTTGCTAACAAACATACACAGGATGCTTAAGAATTCTATACTGTCACAAAAATTGAAATTCAAATATGTATAAATAAGCTCACACTGACCTAAACTATATTGAAAATCTTATGAGCGTATGTATGGTGGGTCGATCGACTCATCACACTAAACGTGTTTTGAAAAAAAAATACTTTTATTTTTTAATTTTTTTTTATAGTATCGTAAGTATAGTCGAAAGCTCTATTTTGTATTAAAAATTCAAGCCGATTTCTTGAATAGAAACCTCGTACGAGCGTTAACTATATGCAGAGTCGCATAAAAGCTCGTTCGAGGTCTCGGTCAATATATGGTAAGACTCGGTTTTTATTAAAAAAAAAATAATTAAAAATTGCTTTTATATGCAAGTTAAAATTCCAAACACTTTTTGCATTAGACATTTTTCAGTAGGATTTCATTTAGCAAAGTTATGACACTTTGAATTTTTACATTAGCCGCCATTTTGAAAAAAAATTTTATATATTTTTTTTAAACATAACGTATAGGGGCTGCGCGTTAGTTCTATGCGATACTCAAAATTTAAATTTTTATCTTCGAAACCAAACAGTTAAGAGCGTTAACTCTTCCGAAAGTCTCAAAATGGCTAGTATGGGGGTACGATCGAACTGATACATCGCTTGTTTTCAAGCAAAAATATATATTTTTTATATTTTACTTAGATGAACTTTAGGCTTCTCAACATTTCATGTATAGAGACCTTTTTGCCAAAATTCAACACTACTGAGTTATAAGTGATTGAATTTTAATACTTGTCGTCATTTTGCAAAAAATTGACAAAATGGATTTTGCTAACAAACATACACAGGATGCTTAGGAATTCTATACTGTCACAAAAATTGAAATTCAAATATGTATAAATAAGCTCACACTGACCTAAACTATATTGAAAATCTTATGAGCGTATGTATGGTGGGATATATAGATACGACTCATCACACTAAACGTGTTTTGAAAAAAAAATACTTTTATTTTTTAATTTTTAATTTTTTTTTTATAGTATCGTAAGTATAGTCGAAAGCTCTATTTTGTATAAAAAATTCAAGTCGATTTCTTGAATAGAAGCCTCATACGAGCGTTAACTATATGCAGAGTCGCATAAAAGCTCGTTCGAGGTCTCGGTCAATATATGGTAAGACTCGGTTTTTATTAAAAAAAAAATAATTAAAAATTGCTTTTATATGCAAGTTAAAATTCCAAACACTTTTTGCATTAAACATTTTTTAGTAGGATTTCATTTAGCAAAGTTATGACACTTTGAATTTTTACATTAGCCGCCATTTTGAAAAAAATTTTTATATATTTTTTTTAAACATAACGTATAGGGGCTGCACGTTAGTTCTATGCGATACTTAAAATTTAAATTTTTATCTTCGAAACCAAACAGTTAAGAGCGTTAACTCTTCCGAAAGTCTCAAAATGGCTAGTATGGGGGTACGATCGAACTGATACATCGCTTGTTTTCAAGCAAAAATATATATTTTTTATATTTTACTTAGATGAACTTTAGGCTTCTCAACATTTCATGTATAGAGACCTTTTTGCCAAAATTTAACACTACTGAGTTATTAGTGATTGAATTTTATTACTTGTCGTCATTTTGCAAAAAATTGACAAAATGGATTTTGCTAACAAACATACACAGGATGCTTAAGAATTCTATACTGTCACAAAAATTGAAATTCAAATATGTATAAATAAGCTCACACTGACCTAAACTATATTGAAAATCTTATGAGCGTATGTATGGTGGGTCGATCGACTCATCACACTAAACGTGTTTTGAAAAAAAAATACTTTTATTTTTTAATTTTTTTTTATAGTATCGTAAGTATAGTCGAAAGCTCTATTTTGTATTAAAAATTCAAGCCGATTTCTTGAATAGAAACCTCGTACGAGCGTTAACTATATGCAGAGTCGCATAAAAGCTCGTTCGAGGTCTCGGTCAATATATGGTAAGACTCGGTTTTTATTAAAAAAAAAATAATTAAAAATTGCTTTTATATGCAAGTTAAAATTCCAAACACTTTTTGCATTAGACATTTTTCAGTAGGATTTCATTTAGCAAAGTTATGACACTTTGAATTTTTACATTAGCCGCCATTTTGAAAAAAAATTTTATATATTTTTTTTAAACATAACGTATAGGGGCTGCGCGTTAGTTCTATGCGATACTCAAAATTTAAATTTTTATCTTCGAAACCAAACAGTTAAGAGCGTTAACTCTTCCGAAAGTCTCAAAATGGCTAGTATGGGGGTACGATCGAACTGATACATCGCTTGTTTTCAAGCAAAAATATATATTTTTTATATTTTACTTAGATGAACTTTAGGCTTCTCAACATTTCATGTATAGAAACCTTTTTGACAAAATTCAACACTACTGAGTTATAAGTGATTTAATTTTAATACTTGTCGCCATTTTGCAAAAAAATTGACAAAATGGATTTTGCTAACAAACATACACAGGATGCTTAAGAATTCTATACTGTCACAAAAATTGAAATTTAAATATTTATAAATAAGCTCACACTGACCTTAACTATATTGAAAATCTTATGAGCGTATGTATGATGGGTCGATCGACTCATCACACTAAACGTGTTTTGAAAAAAAAATACTTTTATTTTTTAATTTTTAATTTTTTTTTATAGTATCGTAAGTATAGTCGAAAGCTCTATTTTGTATTAAAAATTCAAGTCAATTTCTTGAATAGAAACCTCGTACGAGCGTTAACTATATGCAGAGTCGCATAAAAGCTCGTTCGAGGTCTCGGTCAATATATGGTAAGACTCGGTTTTTATTAAAAAAAAAATAATTAAAAATTGCTTTTATATGCAAATTAAAATTCCAAACACTTTTTGCATTAGACATTTTTCAGTAGGATTTCATTTAGCAAAGTTATGACACTTTGAATTTTTACATTAGCCGCCATTTTGAAAAAAAAATTTATATATTTTTTTTAAACATAACGTATAGGGGCTGCACGTTAGTTCTATGCGATACTCAAAATTTAAATTTTTATCTTCGAAACCAAACAGTTAAGAGCGTTAACTCTTCCGAAAGTCTCAAAATGGCTAGTATGGGGGTACGATCGAACTGATACATCGCTTGTTTTCAAGCAAAAATATATATTTTTTATATTTTACTTAGATGAACTTTAGGCTTCTCAACATTTCATGTATAGAGACCTTTTTGCCAAAATTTAACACTACTGAGTTATTAGTGATTGAATTTTATTACTTGTCGTCATTTTGCAAAAAATTGACAAAATGGATTTTGCTAACAAACATACACAGGATGCTTAAGAATTCTATACTGTCACAAAAATTGAAATTCAAATATGTATAAATAAGCTCACACTGACCTAAACTATATTGAAAATCTTATGAGCGTATGTATGGTGGGTCGATCGACTCATCACACTAAACGTGTTTTGAAAAAAAAATACTTTTATTTTTTAATTTTTAATTTTTTTTTATAGTATCGTAAGTATAGTCGAAAGCTCTATTTTGTATAAAAAATTCAAGTCGATTTCTTGAATAGAAGCCTCATACGAGCGTTAACTATATGCAGAGTCGCATAAAAGCTCGTTCGAGGTCTCGGTCAATATATGGTAAGACTCGGTTTTTATTAAAAAAAAAATAATTAAAAATTGATTTTATATGCAAATTAAAATTCCAAACACTTTTTGCATTCAACATTTTTTAGTAGGATTTTATTTAGCAAAGTTATGACACTTTGAATTTTTACATTAGCCGCCATTTTGAAAAAAAATTTTATATATTTTTTTTAAACATAACGTATAGGGGCTGCACGTTAGTTCTATGCGATACTCAAAATTTAAATTTTTATCTTCGAAACCAAACAGTTAAGAGCGTTAACTCTTCCGAAAGTCTCAAAATGGCTAGTATGGGGGTACGATCGAACTGATAC